>NW_026131402.1:20000-29967 GCF_903995435.1 Acomys russatus | reverse complement strand
AAGAAGCCCTGGACTCCCTGGATTGGAGTTACAGATGGTTGTGAGCCATCATGTGGGTGCTGAAAGCTGAACCCAGGTCCCTTGCAAAAGTCACAAGCTGTAAACCACAGAGCTGGCTCTCCAGCCCTAAATAAGCATCTCTGACATGTTGTAGAGCAGACACAGTTGATGGTGAGTAAAAAATATGTGCTGGCTGTTAATTAATTGGCAAATTATGCCTGCCAAAGGTCACATGGCTCACATCCCCATTTGCTTACAAAAGACCCTCAGCTCCTCAGTGTGTTGCATCCGATACGGAAGGGATTTAAAATGAAGTTATTCTACTTTGGGTCGACGGTAACAGCACGTCGTCTTTAAAGTATGTGAAATAGCAAATTACTTACTCAGAATGCACAACTTGAAAAGGAAATGGGGTAATCTCATTGATTGACAGCATAGCCTGCCATGAAATTAATACATGATAACATCACAACCTAAATAGTAAGCAGCGGCAGATGACAGCAATGAGATGGAAGTTCTGAAAGGTGTGAAGCCTGGATGTGAGATTTCCGTCATCCTCAGTGGTCCATGTTTCCTCCAATAAGGGCAGAGGAGCAGAAAGGTATTATTTTGGAGAGCTAAACATTCTTTTGTACATGAAAGAAAGGCTTTAGAAAGTCCTTCCCATGAGATGCCATAGGCGTTTGACTCCTATTCCTAAGAACTCAGCCCAAACGGAGGGTCCCTGTGCTCTGCAGTGAGTGGAGTTGGATAATAAATGTGAACAGCTCCTCTGGCATGTTAACTGCACTTTGGTGCTTTGAGGTTTGTTGACAATTAGTGCCTTTCCAGTCCCTTTTACCACTACTCTTTAATATGTACAGAAACTATTCTCAAAACTGTGGGGGGAAATGTAAATCAAAGATATAGAAAAGGTTCCTTTCATTTTATTTCTGAAATGGTTTATTTTGGAGAGAGGGAGAGAGAGAGAGAGAGTGCGCAAAAGAGAGAGAGCGCGCAAGAGAGAGAGAGAGAGAGAGACAGAGACAGAGACAGAGACAGATACACACACACACACACACAAACACACACACACAGACACAGAGAGAGAGACAGAGACAGAGAGAGACAGAGACAGAGAGAGAAAGCAGAGAGAGAGAGACAGAGAGAGAGACAGAGGGAGAGACAGACACACACACACACACACAGAGAGAGAGAGAGAGAGAGAGAGAGAGAGAGAGAGGGAGACACACACAGAGAGAGACAGAGACAGAGGGAGAGAGAGAGGGAGAGAGAGAAAGAGAGAGAAAGAGAAAGGGAGGAGGGAGGACGCACTAGTGCTGGGAATAGCTCAGTCATGGAGTGCGTGTTTAGCATGCATGAACACATTTGCATCCTGAGAGGAATTATGCATCATCTTCCTGTGATTTATACATAGATTCCTGTACAATATGACAGAGCCTAGATTCTAGCTGTGTCTTTGCTCTGTTTACAGAACCATGGAGGGGGTTAATTAACCCAAGGGCTTTACCTTAAAAGCAGTGCAAGGCCCAACAGCTCACTGTCCCAGTCATATTTTGCTTCCTAGTATTTAAAAGGCGGTGGCTCAAAAGTGTATTGTAGCTTTTGCTGCAGTTTTATTAAAATGGCATCATTTCGCTTTTTGTGCTCCACTGGTTGGCTTACGTTATTTTTAAATTGTAAGTTAAACTCCTACATGAACTGAAAGACTCTAGGAAGATTTTTGTTCGGTTTCCTTCTTTGTTTTGTTTTTTAAGACAAAGTTTCTCTGTGTAGCCCTGACTGTCCTGAAATTAGACCTATAAACCTGACTGGCTTCAAACACAGAGAGATCTGCCTTCCCAAGTGCTGGAATTTATTAGGGCCAGAGAGTTTGGCTTAGAGGGGGAAAGCATTTGTCATGGACTCTGGATCCTGACAACCTAACTTTGACCCACTAGAACCCACATGCTGGAAGGAGGAAAACTGACTTCCACAAGTTGGACTCTGAACGCCACACAGGCTGTGGCTTACACACATATGTGCACACACACCCATACATGTATGCACACAAAATAAATAAATTGTTTAGGTATTATTAGCATGGTCACGCCATTTTGTTAGGTTTTCTTGTTAAGTAACTTCATTGCCAGAGCTAAAGTAACTAGTTTTTCTAGATTCTTGACTTCTCCTTGCACTGACCACCCCCAAGAGCTGATCACGGGGGATGCGCTCTGTCTGTCTGTCTGTCTGTCTGTCTGTCTGTCTCTGTCTCTGTCTCTTTCTGTGTATGTGTGTGTGTGTGTCTGTGTGTCTGTGTCTGTGTGTCTGTGTGTCTATGTAATACAGGGTCTCACTATGTAGTCCTGGAACTTGGTATGTAGACTAGATTAACCTTGAACTCACAGAGATCCACTTGCCTCCGCCTCCCAGAGCTGGGATTAAATGTGTGTGCCACCATGTCTGTCTTTCTCTTCTCACTTTGGGCTTCTCTCTTCCCGGCTGTGAGGCTGCTTGTCTGCTTGTTGCTGACCTCCATGTCTGCCTAAACCAAAGGATATGATGCCTGCTCCTGCTCCTCTCTGTCCCTCCTCTAGAAGCTGCTGGGATTTAGAGCTTGCCTGTTTCACATTTTTTCTTTTTTAAACACTAATGAAATTGTCTTCAAGCTTCCTTTTAAGTTCGGCATCAAGTTTTTACATTGGCAAGACCTGACTTCCTTGGTAACGGGTAACATGTAGGGATTTTCCGGTGGGATGCTCCAAACTTTCAGGTAACATTCCCATAGTGTGGGGCTGTCCAATGTCTGTCTACTCTCCTCTCACTCAGATTTTGAAGTACTCAGGATTTGGCATATTTAAAGATAGAGTGCTCTAAGGGAGTCATTAGATTAACCGAGATGGTAGGGAAGACACTAATCTAGTGTGTAGTAAGTCCAGGGACTCTGCAGAGAGGGAACTAAGGACACGGTGAGCAAGCCGCCTTCCTCAAAGCCAGGAGAGGCCTCAGGAGAAACTTAGCTCTATGATACCTGCTTCTGGCTTCACTTCCGGCCTCCGGAGCTGTGGGAAGAACTAGTGTTTAAGCCACTGCCCTATGGTACGTTGCTATGGCAGCCTGGGCAGAGTGATGCTATGTGTGTCTAAAAGTGGTAGTTGGTAGTTTTCATTGTAACAGACATGCCACTTCCTTTTTAGTCCCTGATTGAAATGCAGTTCCATTTTTGTTTGCTGTTTTGTGCATGCCGGCCTAGTGTCTGCATGGGAGTGTGTCTGTAAGCGTTCTTGATCTCCTTCCTTCTTTACAGGTCTCTCTCTTCCTATCCTCCCTTCATCCCTTGCTAGCGCTTCCCTTCCCAGCGGTTTTGAAATGACCCCATGTGCCCCCAGAAGTCTAAGGGATAGGAAATGGGGAGAGGGCATGCTGGTTTCCTGGAAATAGAAAGATGATGTTGAGTGCTAAGTGGGACGAGGTGGGACCTTGTTTCCTGAAGAGAATGACATTCCTTCTTGCCTCATCAACACACTTATTTAAACAGGCTTCCAGTTAATTCAACTGCTCACCATTTGACAATCTTACATTTCACCACCTTTGTATACATCTTTCTTATTTTCTCCTCCTCGCATTTCTATTTCTATATCCATTGTTTTAGAATAAGTTTTCCTATCTGAGATCTTACCTGTGGAGAATACGCTCCACTCTAAATTACTCTATTGTGTTAAGTGTTTGAACTGTGCTCCGTGTGCATAAACATAAACTTTCTAACAATGCCTTGCTTTGACAACTCTGACAGAGCAACTACTTGCTACATTTTTGTTATGAAATATAAATGGTGTGGTGGGCCCAGGCCAAGGTATACCCCTTACAGATCTGACATAAGGAGGTTTATTGGGAAAGGGAGAGGAGAGCCTGGAGAAGGGTGGGGAGGGGCAGAGAGGGGAAGAGAAGGAGGCACTGAGAACAGAGATAGATAGAAAAGAGAGAGACAGAGACAAAGAGACAGAGACAGAGAGACAGAGACAGAGATAGAGAGAAAGAGACAGAGAGATGGAGGACAGAGAGATGGAGACAGAGACAGAGAGACAGAGACAGAGAGACAGAGACAGAGATAGAAAGAGACAGAGAGATGGAGATAGAGAGATGGAGACAGAGACAGAGAGACAGAGACAGAGACAGAGACAGAGAGAGCAGGAAAAGAGTGAGCTGAGGTTTGTGTGGGGGGTCTTTTTATCTGGCAGTCCCCACCTGGAGGTGGCAAGTAAAGACATAAGAAGTTTCTAGGTCCCTGAGTGCAGGTCAGCAGAATTGCCTGTGCCCTAACAATTTTAGATGAAAATGTTTATGAAAAAAAATGATGCTAAATCTTATTTTTGCAAATAAACAACCACCACAAACGGCTCCCCACAAATGGCTACACAGATGGGTAACTAACTTACTCATGCAACAAAAGTACTATATGAGCTTACGAAGGCAAGCTGGGAATGCATGGGTGTTTGAGCCTGTCAAACACATACCAGAAAAACTGTTTTGCCCATGAACTTATTGAATACACAAGATAGTGGTGTGACACCCCCATATCATTCACACAAAGGGGCCCCTTATATTGACTTATGGTGCTACCCACTGGCCCTCTACCAGCATGCCCAATGTGTGCGTGTATCACAGAATTGACAGACAACCAATTCTCAAACTACGTAGCCTGAGCTGTATGGTTCCCTCATGGGAACCGCTCTTTGTCTGTGCTGTGGATGAGCTCTGCACGGCCTTTAGTCAGCCATGTGCTTTACCTCAAGGAGCTTTATATGCTTCCAGAAGCTCCCATTGGCTTCTTGGTTTTCCATCTTGCCTTGCCAGCTACAGTGAGTCTTGATACAGCATTTGTCTTGATAAGAACAGGAGACAGAAAGTGGTCAGATAAGGTAGGGACCCCAAAACAACAGTTGTGTGGTGTCTCTTCTAGAGTCAGGAGAGCCAGAAGAGAGTTCTGGTTTCCGCTCCTTTGACTCCTCTTGTCTCTGTAGGCTGTGTGTGAGAACACGGCTGGACTGAAGCAGGCGCCTGAACAGCTGGACTCAAGAGTTCATCCCCTTCTCACGCCTTGCCCTGGTTTCTGCCACAAGTCCTTTAAAATGTCCTTAGACAAGCCGCTTGAAGGTGCCCTATGTCCTAGGACCCCTGTTGCTATACAGGTTTTCACCCTTCCCTCAATCCCTCCCCCCTCCCTTCTTCCCTCTCCTCCTCCTCCGCCATCTCTCTTTCTTTCTCTCCTCTTCCCCACCATGTGTAATAAACTTTTCTCTAGAGCCTCTCTTCTTGTGGTCCATGAATTTCATATTTCAAATTCCGCAAAACCTTAAAGCCACTGTCCTAGGGCTGCTTTGGGGGACTGTTGAGTTTCCCTGGGACCTTAGTTTCACCCTGTCGCCAAACCAAGCTCACTAAGAGCAGAGAAAGGCTCTGTCACTTTCAAAGACACCCTAGTGTCCTCCATCGGAATCAGCTGTCTGCTTGCTCTGGCCGTCACTAAGTCTTCAGCCTCTTGAACACGTTTGTTCCCACTGTGTAACAGATATGTGCGCACACATATTTGTGTGTTCTGTGAGGTTCCACATTAGGAGGCATCCTTCTGTTGGAACATTAGTCACCCTGGGGTTTGCAAACTTAGGGGCATGCTGATGGAGTTTGAGGCTGCAGAGCTAAGTGTGGTCAGCCGAGGACCCTGGAATGCAAACAAGGCAAGCTACCGAACTGAATGAAGACTGAGCTCTGTCCGCCAAAAAAACCCAAGACTCCCAGTCAAGACAGTCTCATCTAAAGGGAGGTGTGAGGGTCATTAGGCTCTTGGAGTAAAGAAAATACAGGGTACAGGAAATAAAACAAAATTTACGAGGCCTAGGATGTTATGAGAAGTTACAGGAGTCACAAAGCTTCACCCTTCCTGTGAAGCTATATGAGAAGTAAAATTGTTGGGGTAGGGAAAAGCTTTCTGACTGGCCAAGTTGAGGTCATGACATCCCAACACACACACACACACACACACACACACACACACACACACACACACACACATATACACGCACACTATGTTAGAAGCTCCAGGAATGAAGCCTTCATGAGTGATCACCCATTCTGGGGTGGGCTTTTGGTGACCCCAATAACCTTACTAGTTTACAAAGTTAGACTTGTGTGGTGTGGTGGTTTGAATGAGACTGTCCCACACAGGCTCATGTATTTGATTGCTTAGGTCCCAGTTGATGAACTATTTGGAAGAACTAGGAGTTGTAGCCTTGCTAGAGTGGGTGTGGCCTTGTTAGGGCAGGTGTGGCTCTGTTAGAGTAGGTGTGGCCTTGTTAGGGTAGGCGTGGCCTTGTTGGAAGAGGTGTGTTGCTCAAGCTGGGTTTTGAGGTCTCAGAAGTCCAGGCTACACCTAGTGTCTTTCTCTCTGCCTGTGGGTCAGGATGTAAAGCTCTCAGTTACTGCTTCAGCATCATGCCTTTCTGCTTCTCACCATGATGATAATGGACTAACCCTCTGAAACTGTGAGCAAACCTCCAATTAAATGCTTTCTTTTTATAAGAGTTATGGGTCGTGCCGTGTCTTCACAGCAATAGAACAGCAACTAAGATATATGGAATAATTTCTTAAATCCCTCTCTGTGCTGTATTTGGGGTGAAGAGACACAGCCCCCTAGGAAAAGCCACACAACACTATGTGTATGTGTATGTGGATATAATAGTTAAAAGCAGTGCCTACAATTGGGATAAAAGAACCTGTGATTGTCAATGGCTACATCTACCAAGTGAAACCAATACTTGATGAGCTGAAGCTTGTGAAGTTGACATAGCTTGTAGATTTATTATTGACCAATAAATTCTGACTGTGGAGAAACATAAAAACTGTCCATTTATATTGCTGGCATAATGTGGTCATGACACTAACCATTTCTACCTATTGGAAATTTTAATACAACTTGGCAAACAGTAGGCACTCCATACATGTTTGATTGATGAATCTATGACACCAGAAGACACCATGACAGTTTCTACTTCTCTCTTTTCTTAAAACTGTGGCTCTGGCCTGAGCTTAATTGTGTCTTTCTTGGCTCATTAGGGAGGATTACTGTCTCCATGCCCATGTTTCTGTACATGTATCTACATGGCAGCATTGGCTCTTTTAAAAAAAATGGCACATGACCATCACTGTCCATTTCACTAGGTGCATATCAAGATTTTGAATACAATGGCCTGCATGGCTCTTTGTAGTCTGCTTTTATCACAAGTCACCCATTCCACCCCGGCCCTTGATGTGCCTTAAACAGATCTAGTAATTTCCCATTTTTAGATCTCTGTACAAGGCATTCTTTTTAATGTATTTCTCTAATATGAGCTTCCTTGGGTTTAGCTTGACACAACTCCAGGCGTCTTGAGTTGCAAATGCCACAACTGCCATAACTGTACCAGAATAACCCTAAACAGCTTTTCCCACTTAGTTTCCCAGCAAACTATAATAGATAAAACCATTTACAGTGATATGTGAGACTTACAGCTAGACTCTTGGGTCAGGAATATCAAAATGATATTAAGATAGATTCTGGTTAAGATGGAAACACACACACACACACACACACACACACACACTTCTGATACAAATTTCAGGTGTCCAGTCACTGTTGCTCTTCAAGACCATATTGCTAGTAGTAAACTCATCAATAAATTGTACTGCTGGGTTATGAGGTGAAATAGCAATTAGAAATTGACTCTATGTCACGGAGTGAATAAAAAAAAATCAAGATAACAAAGAATTGTCTCTGATCCAAAGAGAGCAAGGATTGAAGGAACATCAGAGATCACAGGCCAACTGAAGAGTGTGGAGACAGGGAAAGGACTAAGCAGACAGACTGAGTCATGGATAACTACAGGGGCATTGGAGATTAATGGGGAGAGAATGGCACACAGTAAGTAGTCTATCCAGAAGATAACTGAAAGACCAGCGCAGCCACCCACAGTGCACAGTCCTTGCAAGACTCAAATCCAGTCTGGGGTTTTAGTGACTCCTCTGCCATGAAGTGTCATCAGTGGAGAGAACATATATTTATATTTCTCACGACTCAGGGGGCTGTCACGAAGTGCTATAATGAAAGAGAGAGTGTGTGTGTATTATTTAATACTGAGCTAATCAAGTCATTGAGCCTGAGGTCAAATTGCCAGTCTCCAAGTGAAAGACAGACGTGGAAGGTGGACATGGGAAGGGAGAGAGCTGATATGCAGAAGTTCATCTGGGGTAATATAGGTGACATTTCTGTCTTTAGTGGTAGGAGCTGAGCCCATGAGCTGAGGATATGTGTTGAGTCTGAGAGCATGGAGCCTGAGGTCAACATTCTCTGCAAACACTTACCACCTGTAAAGTCCACTGGGGCAGGGCTGAGAACTACACAGCTCCATCTGAATATATGACTTCCACAGCTTCTTCCTCCATCCCAAATTGGTTTTTAAAGATGAAGGCTCATCCACCATTACAGGCAATTCATCCAGGAGGTACCCTTCTGTTTACACGTTAGTCATCTCAGAGTTTGCAGACTTGTGAGCATGTCAGTGGAGTCTCGGGCTGCAGAGTTGAGCGTTGCCAGCAGTAGATCCTGGAATGCAGAGAAGAGAAGCTATTGAACTGAAGACTAAGCTCTGTTGGACACCAGAGAAACTCAGTTCCAGCTGAATATAAGAAAAGAAAGTCCTTAACTTCACCTAACATCCCAGCCCTGCCCATATGCAGAGACAGGTGTAGAGAACCCAGAAGAAACTCCAAATTTGATTCTCCTTATTTGTTTTTGTTATATCCCTGCATGTCTCCCCTTATTACTACATGCAATAGTATTTTTGAAATTTTGAAAATTTTCTAATATTTTAATTAATTCTTGGGAATTTTATACAATGTATGCTGATCATATTTAGCCAGACTCCTCCCTGGTTTGTACCCCACCCCAACTTTGTATTTATTTTGCTCTTGTGGTACACATATACCCTGGGTGTAGGATCATGCACTGGACTGAGCCACCCTCCTAAAGAAAGCCAACTTTATTCTTATAAAAATGATTTTATGTTTTGATTTTTAAAATTCTGTTTTTTACATTTATCTAATTAATTCTATCTATTTAACAATATTACACATTTTTCTTTATGGGACAATCAGGTTCTTAAGTGTCTTTCCTGCCTCATGACATTCTTTTTTCACTTCTTCTTCTTCTTTCTTTCCTTTTATTAACCTTGCTCTTTTTTGTATGTGCTCTTTATTTTATCCACTTAATATTTTTACTAATTTTTAATTTCATAGTCATGATTGTCTAGAACAGAGAATATATATGGGATTTATTAGAGTAGCTTGGAGGCGGTGTACGCCTGCAAGCTCACCTATGGCTGTTTGAATGATGGAAAGTCTAGGAAGCCAATAGTTGTTTAGTCTACAAGGATGGAGGTCTCATCTGGTCTTCAGTGTACATCAGAACCCTGTAGAGGTGGGCGCTACTGCCAGTGACAGGGTAGGCTCTACTGCCAGTGATGGGGTAGGCGCTACTGCCAGTGACGGGTAGGCTCGACAGAGAGATGGAGAGCAAGCAACCGGAGAGCACACACTTCCTTCTTCCATGTCCTTTATACAGATTGCTAGCAGAAGGTGTGGCCCACATTAAAGGGGGTCTTTTCACTCAAGAAGTCTACATTAAAAGTGGGTCTTCCACTTACAGTGATTTATCCAGGAAAAAAATCCCACACAGGCATAGCCAGCTGCTTGGGTTTTAGTTAAGTCCAGACGTAGCCCAGTTGACACACAAGAATGACCATTACAATACTCTAAATTGGTTTTCTTTGTTGCTGTGCTATAGGCACCAATAACACATTCATTATCTCCAATTTCTATGTCTATTTTTATATATCATTCTATTTGTTGTTATTACTGTGGTTGCTTTTCTCCTTTTGGAGCGACACTGGGGACAGAG
>NW_026131402.1:0-15000 GCF_903995435.1 Acomys russatus | reverse complement strand
CATATTTGTGAGATGAAGTCATTAAAATTATGGCTTACAATGATTATTTAGCAATAAAAGATGATATTGTGTTAAGTAAAAAGGCTGAACTATAGCAAAATTAACAAGCCTATATAACTAAGCTTAAGTTCAAATATGTGGCGGGGGTGGGGGTTGGGGTGGGCCCTTCTAAATAGCCGTTGTGGAAGGAGTAGAAGTTTGCCTCGCTGTCAGGCGTAGGTCCACTTGGCAGGTTCAGGGGTGGAGCAGTAACACAACAGACTTTATATATACATATACTTCAGTGTTGGACGCTGGAGAGACTCAGCCGCAGAGATGACTCCAGAAACTGTTTTGGGCTTCAGGAGCAGCATGAACAGAGATGAAGGACGAACACCAAGTGTGCGAGTGTTATATGGGAGGACAGATTCCCAGAGATGACACATGGCCCTTCTGCTTGGATTTCCTCTGAACTGAAACCAGCCAGAGCAGCCACTTCTAGCTGTGACAGAAGACGATAACGTCCCCCTTTCTAATTGTGTCATGATTTATACAGCTCAAACCGGGCCTTATCATCACAAAAGGGAGAAATCTTGAGGACTGTTGTTACACCATTGCTTTACAACTACACAAGAGAAACCAAGAGAGGGGAGGTGGCTTTGTGGGTAAAGCCATGCAGACACGAGGACTGGAGGTCAGAGCTCCAAAATTTTGGAGGTATACCACAGTCTATAATATGTGGTTAATTACTCCTGAACACATGGCCTGCCCTGCAGTAGTTGATACACCCAATGGCACTCCATTGGAGAAAATTGATTTCCCCTCTTCCAGCAGGTATAAATGGTTAGCTCAGTTGTTAGCCTTTACCTTAGTAGCTAAGTACTCATTCATCATTCATTTTAAAAAATAATAACAAAAATAAAATGTAATAGATAAAATAAAAACTATCACATTGAAGATGGACAAGACAAACCAAGAGAAGAAAAGTAGCCTAAGAGAATTCGTAAGAATCAGAGATCCACTCATCCTCACGCTCAGGAACCGCATAAAAACACCAAACTGGAAGCTATAATAAAAGCACACAGCAGCTGGTACAGACCCTCCAGGCTCTGTGCAACATATGTGTGTTTTTTCATATGTGAAATACATGATATTTTGTCTTTTTATTCCCATTCCCTTCTCTTATTTCCCTCTGTTCTCTTTAGATCATTTCTTTCTGCACTGTACTTATACTTCTGTGCATTATACACAAATATATAAATATATTTTCAAGTATAAACTCTGCATATGAGAAAATAAGTAATATTTATCCATCTTATTTTAGCTCATTTTGCCAAACATGATCTCCAATTTCATCCATTTCCCTGTAAATGTTCTTTTACTCTTAGTTACAGCCAAGCAAAATTCCTCAAATGGTAAATATACTATATTTTCTTTATTTATTTTCCTGTTCGTGGATGCCTATGATGGGTCCATATCTTGGCTATTGTGAACAATGCAACAACAGAGATGGATATGCAGATGTCTTGGATTTAGCTGCACCATATTTTAGGTGTTTGGTTTTGCATTTTCTTTTTTTTTTTCCTTTTTCCCTCTTTCTTTCCTCTTTTTTCTTTCTCTTTGAATCTCTACCCTGATTTCTATAGCAACTGCTGTATATAAGCAAGGGATGTATCTCCATCTTCTAATATTTATTTCCGTTTCTTTGAGTTTTAAAGATTTCAATGCAAATATCTTTGCTCTGCTCGGTTTAGGCTTACTCTCAGGGTGTTTACTGTTATTTCAGATGCTCTCTTTCTAATGAGTTTGACGTTGGCATGAAGGAAAGCTACTGACTCTTGCATGTTAGTTTTACGGCCTGCTAGTCTGCTGAGTTTATCGGATCTAGGAATTTTCTACTGTAGTCTTCAGGGTCTTTTCTGAATAGCATCATGTTACCCACACAAAGGACTGGATTTTCTTCTTTTCTTCCTCTTGCTTCATTTCTCTTGGGTAAGAATGAGTGAATGCCCTTCTCGTTGTTTTTCTTTTAGAGGAAATCATTTCCGTTTTCTCTCCACGTAGAACAGTGCTGTTTGTAGGAATGTCACATACAAACTATTATGCTGAGGTATGTTCATTCTATCCCTCAATTCCCCAGAGCTTTTATCTTGAAGGAGTGCTGAACTTTGTTGCTTTTCTTTTCCAAATCTATTGAGACAATTGTGTCTTTTCCAGTGCTGGGTCCATTTCTGCTCTATGTCACATTTATTGATGTGCATACCCTGACTTCCTTGTATTCCCAGATTAAACCAGCTTGGTCATGATGTGCGATCTGACTCTATTGATAAGTCCTACTTGAGTCTTTCATTGGCCGTTTTTGCCTCTATGTTCAACAGGGAACTTGACCTACAGTTTTGTTGTTGTGCATTTACCTGATTTGTATCCTGTGATGGCTGTTCTTGATCATCGACTTGACTGCATCTGGAATTAAGTAAAACCCTCGATACACCTGTGAGGGATTTCTGCTTACTTTGAAGTGGAGGAGATCTCCTTCATATCCAGATCTTTGAGGCAGGAAGACACACATTTAATCTGGGTGTTTAATCTAGATCTAATCTGGAGAATACCTTCTGCTAGAGGCCTATATACATGGGAAAGAAACGTTTTGCTCTTAGCTTGCGTGCCCTCATCTGCTGGTAAGTTCATCCCTTTTAGAGCCAACCGTTGGAAGCAGGGGAGATGGAGAGAGAGAGAGAGAGAAAGAGGAGAGAGAGAGAGAGAGAGAGAGAGAGAGAGAGTCATTTTATAAATTCTGTTATTCTAGAGAAACCTGACAAGTATCAACGTCATACTGGCTTTATAGAATTCTATTTTGTGGAATAATCTGAGGAACATTGATACATTGATGTTATCTCTTCTTAAAGGTCTGAAATAATTTGGCAATGAATCTGTTCTAGAACTTTGTTTGGAGTCTCTTTGTCACTGTTTAAATCTTGTTTATTCTGGTTCTATTTAAGTTTTTCAATGTCTTCTTGATTCAATTTTGGTAGCTTTTATGAGCCCATTATCCAACCTTTTTTTTTTTTTAGACTTTTCCAGTTTTGTTGTTATTGTTATTTTTTGCTACATATTTTTCACCTGTGTTGCTGGCCTTCTCTTTGGATCCTAGATTGACTTCTGTACATCATCGTCTGCTTGCTTATAATTCTGAAGGCTCCGAGGTTACTCCAAGGAAATCTCCCTCTAAACAACTTATCCATCTCTGAACTACTATCTTTGAATTCAGTAGTCAAAGAGTTCTGATTATTTGGAGGACTCATAGTGACCTAGCCTTTTCACGGTTTCTGTGGTTTTGCCTTTTGCAATTTGAACATCTGTTGTCCTGGGTATCCCTTCCAGTTTTATCTGGGAATCTTCCTAATGAGCAGCCTACACTTGAGGACTCAACCCACAATACCAGTCAAAAAGAGAAGACAAATTGCTCTAGTAACACAACCACCAAGCCAGACAAGATATAGAAACACATTTAAAATTAAATAAATCCCACATCATCAGTAACTACAGACCAGAAGATGTCAAATTTAACATGTTACATGAAGTTAAAAATTATCCATATTCAATGAAAACAGAAAATGAATGAGATCACAGAAAGGGGTAAGGGAAGAGGGTAACAGATGTGAAACAGCGTTAATAAAATAATAAAAGGAAAAGGAGAAGAGACAAGACTTATTTAAAAAAAAAAAACAGATGAGAGTCAGGTAGTGGTGGGACATGCCTTTAATCCCACCACTTGGGAGGCAGAGGCATGTGGATTTACTGGTCTACAGAATTCCAGAACAGCCAAGACTACACAAAGAAATCCTGTCTAGAAAAACTGGTGGCGGGGTGGGCAGGGGAGGAGTGTAGTTAGAAAAAAAAAAAAAAAAAAAAAAAAGAACAAAAAGAAAGAAATATTGCCCAACAGTAAAAGAAAAAAAAAAGTTATAAAACAAAGCTTGATAACTATAAGAAGGGGGATATAAAAGTATACGAAAGTCTTAAAAATAAGACACAGTCAAAAGTACTATTCAAAGTACAGTAGGGAGAAAAAATGGGCAATAAGGGGCAAAAAAGAGAGAGAAGAGGAGGGGGAGGGGAGGAGGAGGAAAAAGGATGAGGTATTAGAGCAGCTTTGTGCTGGGTTATTAAAACTCTGGGTCTCCAAGGAATGTGCCCTTAGTCAGGGTCTGCTAACCGCTGAGACGCTTGTCTTTCCTATGATGAATTCTTGTGTTGGCCCAAACAGGACCCATTCTCTGCAAGGCAAAAATAACTCAGCTGACAGGCAAGTCATGGCGCCAGTATTATACCAATTACTCATGCATTCAGCTTCCCCTTCAATTATACTAGGGGAAAACTTAGCTTCCTCTAACCTTGAGCCCAGGGAGAGTAGCCTAGAGGTCATTGAGGTCGTTGGTCTCCATCTTCTCCATGTCATAGCTGTCTGGACCAATAAGTACCATAAGTACCTGGCCTAGAACAGTCTACGGAGAGCAGCGTGGCTGAAAGAGGTAGATATGAAGGTGAGCTGAGCCAGCTATGGAAGGGTGTTGTGAAGGTAATTAGAGCCATTGTGTGGTCCAATAAAGGTATATCAAGAGAGAGAAAAGGTCCATGACCGACCAAGTAACAATTGTACCAAAGTCCAATTCAGTGAAGCAATGAGACCCCTCCCTTCCCAGATTTCCTGATATTTTTTTTCTAAATTATTTCTTTTGTAATGTGATTACATCATTTCCCCTATTCCTTTCCTTTCTCCAAACGATCCCAAAGGACTCTTCTTTTCTTTCTTTCATGGCTTATTTTTTAATTAGTTTTTGTTATATTATATATGTATATATATATATATTATACATACACACACATACATTATATATGTACATATACATAAATAAACCATGCTCAGTATAATGTTACATACAAGTAATTACATACATACTTGTACGTAATATTATACTGTATAATATTATTTGTATAATATTACTCATATGTTCTCGGAGCTTACTATTTGGTAGTAGATAACCAATTGGTGCACTCTTCCTGAGGAAGACAAAATTTCCCTCACTCTTAGCATCCCTTAGTTTTTCTGTAGTTCTTTGTGTAGGGTTAAGGCCTCATAGTAAAGTCATAGATCTTGGAACATGAGACTTTGGGGGTTACTAGCAAGACTATAGGTGAGAGGTTGCTTAAAAGACAAGGATGACTCAAATGCAGCTGTGTCACTGAAAAGCCCACCCCACCATGAGTCATATCACATGGTAGCTGCCTCCCTAAAGCAGGGTCACAGTTACCTGGACAGGTCCAGGAAGCTCCTCCTGGACCCTTTGCTAGTCAGTCGTCGCCCGCTCTACTCAGTTACTGCTTCTACAACCCAGGCGAGGGTCTCTCATGAAACTGTCAAGTTTTAGCTTTCCCAGACATGTGAAATTGTTTGGTCTCTGAGCCTTGTATGTACCCCTTTCCCTGGGCATATTTCAATTTGGAGAATACTGGTATATAACATAAACCTAAGTGCTCCAAAATGAAAATGATGTTCGACGCAATTCTGCCTCTATTTGTAATTAGCTTTTCTTTTTTCTCTGACACGACAACGTAAGTTCATTTTAAGATCGCTTTATGCAAACCTCCAATGCCAGGAATGGGTTACACCTTGTTGTGTCATTGGCCAAAGGAGTCACAGAGAACCTCCTCACCCCCAAAACATCACAGGTATTGCAAAGGCTATGGGTTAACCCGGTGGTAAGGCCTTATTACTGAAGAGAAACACTTGCTGTATCATGGACCATGAAGAATAGAGCTAGTGCCCAACTAGATGCTTTACCCCTCCTGATTAGCATACACGGTGCTGGAAAGAACTTTGCATGCTACCAGAGGAGAAAAGCAATCATCAATATCACCCGGCTACAACTCTGTGACGTACAAACATGTATACATGGGTGCAATATTGATATAAATGTTAAGGAGACAACCAGTAACTTTAAAAATTTTGATTGAAGGCTCCAACCATGAAATGGAACCCTTAACTGACACTGTTTAAAATGGCAAGAACCTGAGACTGGCTAGGTCAGAGGACTAGGAGAAAACCTAGTACTATTATTAGGGTAAAGGAACCTTGCTATAAAATGACTCCTAATAACACAGTGCTACATCCATACATCAGTGTGTCATCTCTCATCACAGAAGCTTGTTCTGCAGTAGATGGGAATCAACACAGAGATGCACAACTGGGCGATGTGCAGAGGGTGAGAGACCTTGGAGAAACCAGGCCTACATGGGATGGGGATGTCTTTATCAAAGCCCTCCCCTCTCTTAGGGATCTACAAGAGGAGACAACAGGCACCAGTGAGGGTGAATGGCTCCAAGCAAACAATGTTTCCCAAACACAGCAGGAACTGGCACACATATGAACACTGAGAGACTATGACAGCACACACAAGGCCTGCACAGGTTCCAACCAGACAGAATCTCAGCACTGAGAGGGGGAAGTTAACACAAATTCCCACCCTCACCAAGAAGCTATTTACAACTGATACTTGATAAAAAAGGGAAATTAGTTCTCTTCAGTGGAATTCCCAGAGTATATCATCCACACTCCAGGAGTAGTTGGCAGCCCAAAAGAGACTCCATATTTCTTGTGTACTTTTTGTTTTGTTGTGTATTGTCTTATTTGTTTGTTCAGTTGTTTGTTGTTGTTGCGTTAGAGAAAAAGGGGTGGGTATGAAGGTAGTAGAGAAGATATAGGAGAGAAAGAAAATAATACGATAAAATATATGAAAAAGTTCTTAAATAAAATAAGTAAATTACATTAAAAATCACTTATGTATTTTTCATCTTGATATGACCAGTTTCCATTTGTACTATTATAACTTATATGTTTATAAAATGTATACATTTTTTGATATCCACTAACTTCATGATATTTTTGTATTTCACTTACGTCAAATATGAATATTATTTTTCAATGCTAGGCTCTATTGTCAGGACACATACCAGCTCATATGTTAAATACAAAATGTCAGCAATCTTTTGTAAAAGCCAAATAGTAAATACTTTAAATATGAGTCATACAGTTTCAATCAAAACCATTCATTGCTGCTTTTGTAATACAAAAGAAACTGTAGGTTATATAAATGAAGGAATATGACTATCCTATGAGAACTTTATGGACACAAAATTTCATATAATTAAAAAACATCACAAAATGTTATTCTTCTTTTGAAGTATTCAACCATGTCAGAATGAAAAAGCTATGTTTGTAGGCCATAGAAATGAAAGCAGCCAAATTAGAGCTGTGGGTAGTATATGGTGGACTCACACAAACTTTAAACATTTTCTGCATGACACTTGCACTTACTTTCCTGGTAAAGAGTGAACATCACAATGTATTCAGTTTCTCAGGGAAACCTGTGCTGGTTTTGAAGTCACCTAATTATATGTCCTAATACCCTGCATCAGCAGGACTGGAAGTTAATGACTAGTTTCCCTTTGAGTCCGTGGCTGGCTCAGTTAATCATACGTAGAAATAACATTGGATTAATGATGGGAGTAACTCACCCTTAAAGAGAAATTGAGGGAAGTAGTTAGCAAGTTCACCTTGCATGAACAGTGAAATTGCTACATAAATATCAACAGTAATAAGTACGTGGCCCTTGCTCTAGTCAGACCCAGTGAGACATTCAGGGTCTGGGCTGAGGCTCATGGTAAGGGACACTTGCTTGTCCCCTTTCTCCAGCTCCAATAGGACATTTCAGAATCCACAATTTGGGTTACATACAACTTTCTCAAATTCATCTCTCATTTTAAAGTGGAAAACTGTAAACGATACAGAAATAGCCATAAAATGTCACCCACCTACTCTCTGCCACGCATCCTGAAAAGTGCAAACTGAAGTCCAAAGGACTGTTTATCTGGCTTGTTCTTCAAAATGCTCGGCAGACCCTAGAAGGCCTGCTGTTGTCACCTAGAACGTTTTCTCTGCTCGTCCCAGAAGCCATTTGGAATACATGAAACAGGGTTAATTTGTACATGAGCATTGCTTCTCATAGAAGATTCCAGAATGTTAAAAAAATAAATAAACCTTTTCATCCGTTGCTATGTTTGCCTTTCTTCTTTCTTTTTCTTCTCTCTTTCCCTCCCTTTTTTCTCACTCCCCCCCGCCCCTCCCCCACCCGTCTCTGTGTCTCCTTTCTTTCCTCCTCCTAACCAGGAGCAGGAAGAGGAAGAAGCCTCCTCCCTTCACCTTTTCTTTCTTCTTGTTTGTTGTGTTGTAGCATGAATCAGATATCTAGGGCCTTATGCATCCTGGGCCCTAAATCTCTCTTCTTGACCAGCCTTTCCCAAACTGCATAGCAGCCATAATTTAAACATCTTTTGAGTAAAATCTGAAGCACCCAACCAGGAAGTTCTTGCTTTGCCTCTGGAAGCAAGTTTCCTGCAGCCACTGGACACCACATGTTCCCACTGGCAAGTTCCCCCTGGGAAGCAGGTACTTCCTCACTGGGGGGTAAACATCTGTGCTTCCTTTCCACAGCTCTCACAGGAACTGTGACAAGGGAACTCCAGCCATCTGTGCACATAGGAAGATTAGTCTGAATTTTGGTCTGGAGTCTACACGTTGGAAGAGCCAGTAGGTGTGACTTGGTGGTTTTGAACTCAAATTCTGCCACATACCTCAAGGCTCTTATTATCTTGTGGAAAAATATCTCAAGCTTTACAAATGTCTTCGATGTTGCAGTTGGAAGCATTTCCAATGGAATATTTTGTATCTGTCCTATTCGTCTGACCCTTTATATCTGACTTAGCTATAACTGGATTATGACCCAGTCTCAAGAGAGATGTTAATTTACCTTCTAAGGGAAAATTAGATTTTACAATACCAGATTTCCATTGCTTGTCACAAAGCACTTTATCTGACAGTAAGACTTGCCCTTATTAATGTCCTCCCTGGCAAACTATTTTACAGATGTGGAAAATACCACAAGCAAATGAAGTGATTTTCTACAGTTGTCAGGAAAGTGTGTGTTCTGTGAATTTCAAGATTTTATTTATATTCTTTGAGTTACTCCCCATCTTGGATTTTTAAACGTCATCTTGAACTATGGATGTTAAACAGAAATTTTTATGGCCAAGACACATCTGTCTAGACATTATAGAACGTTTCAAAATGCATAGCTGGAAGGACACAATTTTTTCCCTCCTGAATTTTCACACTGAATTTCCACTTTCTACCTTAAAATGTAAAGCAGCCTCTAAATATAGCTCCTATAATTGGAATATGACATTTTTTCCCATCTTCTATTTCAAACGATATTTCAGAGGGATTTTGGACAGGCTCACTGTAGCATCAGCTATTCAACAGGAACCATCTTTTCATTTTCCCAATGGGGTGACTCTCTAGAATAAACTCCAGAAGCAGGTTTTGATAAAGTCAGTTCTCTTTATATCTAAGACTGAGCCCTTTGAAACATACACTCTTTGTAAAGCACATAGAATTCTACTTATGTAATGATGTTTCCTTTGAATGATACTTTCATATGTTTCCGTCATGCCTACTAGAAGGGCTACAACTCTCAGTTTTAACATCCTATGCATATTTCTAAATTCATAAATACATTTGGTATGGAGACTCCTTTAAATTTTTTCTATTAACATGTAGTAATTATACATAATAGTTTTTGTTGTGGCATTTGCATCTATGTATGTATGTATCTATCACATTCACTTCTTTTATTCTTTTGTCCCCCCCCCCCTTCCATTCACAGTAATTTCCTCCCTTCCCCTTCCCAACTAGCCCTCTCTTATTTTTATGTTGTCTGTCTGTCTGTCTGTCTTCCTTCCTGCCTTCTTCCTTTTTAATCCATGAGATTCACTGGGGTTGTTCATGGAGCATCAGTAAGAGTTTGTTTACAGGAATAGGGTAACCATGCCAGTGGCTTACACCACTGACAAAAATATCTCTTCCTCCCTCCCTGTGTTACAGTTTTGTAAAGAAACAGACATGATAAAAAAATTGGTGTATTAAAAGCAGATTTATTAGATTGGCTTAAGATGTTTCCAGTCTCAGAAGTCCAACAAGGTCTGTCTCACACTGGGAGGACTGGGAATCTGTTAGTTGCTCAGTCCACGAGGCTGGATGGCTCAGCGGCCTCAAACACTAATGTCCAGGGAGAGTCCTGGAGAGATTCTAGTCTTCAGCCTACGTTGGAATACTGAGGTAGGTTCTCATATCTGCGGAGGATTGCTACAGCGACAGGACAGATGGACTTGCCCGGAAGAATAAAGACAAGCAGGCACAAGGAAAAGGACCTTCTTCTGTGTCCTTTTATCCAGGCTGCCACGAGAACATGAGGCATAGATTTAGGGTGGGTCTTCTTGCTTCAGATAATCTGATCAATAAAATCCTTCCCTGGAACACCCCAGAACCTTGGTTCTTAGCTGACTCTGAATACAGCCAAGTGGGCAAGCAAGATTATCCATTACACTCCCTCACCAACATTAATGACCCCCTACCCAGGACAGCATGCTTATTGGCCCTGCAAGTTAACTATAACTGTTATGAATTTGAGAGTGGAAGAGCCACATCACACCCAGAGGTCAGCGTTCCTTTCTTTGGTCCTAACATTCTGTTTTTGTGACATGGTTTCTCTGTGCAGCACTGGCTGTCCTGGACTCTCACAGAGATCCACCTGCCTTTGCCTCTTGAGTGCTGGGATTAAAGGCGTGTACCACCATGTCTGGCGCTTGCATTCTGTATAACCCTCCCTGCAATGTTCTTTCAGTCTTGGAGGAGGCGGTCTAGATGCCCCATTTATAACTGGGCACTCCATGGTCACGCAATCTCTGTGCTTCTAAGGGCATCAACAGGGAAATAAGAGGCTAAGTTGACAGATGATATTGAGACTTTCAGGGACCAGAGAAGACATAGTAATCAAGCCTTGTCCATTCTTAGGGAAGAAAGGAAACTGTTTCACGCAGAAGTGGCCAGTGCAGCATGGAGATGAGTGAGTAACTCAGAAGACACATCAGGATTAGGGAAAGTGTTTAGCACGCACCTGCTGCTCCATTCGGTCTTTCCACCAATCAGCAAGAATGTTGTGGTCAACTACTCAGAATGTGTTGCGCTGAAATTCTAGGTCAGACTCGTGCTCTCTGAGATCTTGGAATTTTTGTGGGAGAGGCTCCTAATCTATAAGAAAAAAAAGCACCCTTTACCATCTGTAATGAAAAACTTCTCACTGCTTGACTTAACTTGTCAAGAGATTTGTTAAATATCAGTCACTGTTCACAGAAGCTCTTTGGCTATGGTGTGAAGTGCCTTAATATCTAGTCCTTATTCTTAACTCTTTTTTTAAAAAACGATTTATTTATTTATTTTATACATGAATGTTCTATCTGCATGTACATTGCATTCGATCCCAGTATAGATGGTTGTGAGCTACCATGTGGTTGCTGGGGATTGAACTCAGGACCTCTGGAAGAGCAGACAGTGCTCTTAACCAGTGAGCCATCTCTCCAGCCCCTTATTCTTAACTCTTAACTCTAAGGGATTCACATACCAGGGGCTACCAATGGGACAAGAAATTTGTTGAGAGATTGAGTGACTTTGAAAAAAACATGTTTTGTCAGACCATAAAAAACTAACTGAGATGGGCATGGTAGTGCATGCCTTTAATCTCAGCACTCAGGGAGGCAGAGGCAGGTGGATCTCTGTGAGTTTAAGACCAGCGTGGTCTACAAAGTGAGTCCAGGACAGCCAAGGCTACACAGAGAAACCGTGTCTTGAAGAAAAAATAAAAAAAAAAAAAAAAAAAAACCACTGATTGCTGAATTATATTCTGGGATCCATATTGAAGCATGCCTCAATTTACCCCATTAACAGCATGAGATACTCAGGTCACATCTTGAAAATCCAGTCCAGAATATAATTTGATATGATTCAGAAATTTAAAAGGGAGAGGACACTATTTTATTGTAATCTGGGACTGACCTGAATTAGACAATTGGGTTTCTGTGGCTACAGTGACCAAGAAACTTTAAGCAGGAAGAAAGGAAAACAACATATAAGTGAAGACTGTTTTAAAGTCTTGGAGCCAGGCAGAAATAGCTCATAAAAACTTGTCTAGAATCCAGGAACAGTGGCGTAAGCCGGTAATCCCAGCACTTGGGGAGGCAGATGTAGGCAGATCTCTGGGCATTCAAGGCTAGCCTGGTCTACAAAGCAACTCCAGTACAGCCAGGGCTACACAGAGAAACCCTGTCTCAAAAAAACAAAACAAGGGGCTGGAGAGATGGCCCAGTGGTTAAGAGCACTACCTGCTCTTCCAAAGATCTTGAGTTCAATTCCCAGCAACCACATGGTGGCTCACAACCATCTGTAATGTGATCTGGCCTACAGGTGTACATGCAGGAAGAACACTCAATACATAACAATAATAAATAAATATTTATATACTCACTTATATCTGCATACTAGCCCAAGGGGCATGTCCCACAAAAGCCTTCACTTACCAGGAAACTGGGACAGAGGGGAAGGCATCCTATTGGGACTCTAAATGAGAGACGCATGGGAGAACAGCAAAATAAAAGGATCCAGAGGGTCCTAGAAATCTACAAGTAGAACAATATGATAGGCAGATTTGGGCCCAGGGGTCCCGCTCAAACTAAGGCACCAGCCAAGGACAATACAGGAGGTAAACTTTAAACCCCTTCCCAGATCTAGCCAATGGTCAGAATATTCTCCACAGTTGAGTGGAGAGTGTGATACGACTTTCTCACGTACTCTGGTGCCTCACATTTGACCATGTCCCCTGGAGGGGGAGACCTGGTGGCACTCAGAGGAAGGACAGCAAGAAGCCAAGAAGAGACTTGATACCCTATGAGAATATATAGGGGGTCGTAATCCCCCTCAGGAACAGTCATAGGGGAGGGGAATAATGGGAAAATGGGGGGGGAGGAATGGGAGGATACAAGGGATGGGATAAACATTGAGATGTAACAAGAATAAATTAATTAAAAAAATGCAAAACAAAACAAAACAAAACAAACAAACAATAACAAAATGTTTGAATTGGGTTTGGAGGGTTCGTACATCCTAACAGGATAAAATTTGTGGCTGTACACTTGCTGCCTCAATGTAAATTCACAGCAAATGGTCCAAAAGGAGACATTTGCTTGCCAACTTCTTCATCCTTCTGCCGCTGGGCTTTTCTCCTTACTCTACTGAAATGGTTGTTCTCAAGCCATAATGCTCTCTCCATCCCCAAATCTAGGGATTCTTGATTTCCTCTTCTCTCCACAGGCCAGCACACCCAGGTTCCCCTTGTTTCTCCTTGTGTCTGTGTGCCCTGCTGTCCTATTTCTTCCTGCCTCACTGGTGACTTTGTAGCTCTGGCCTCTCTCCCACCTTCTTCACTTGCAACCTACGTCTTGCGTAGTGGTGATCTCTGTCCAGACATGGTGTCATTTGTCCCTTAACTTCCAAAAGCACATCTCCAGGCCTCACCTTTCTCAGGTGCCAGATCTGCAGTGCTCTCTATAAATACCTACTTCTCTTAAGATGCTGTGCTGGCTCAATTTTTGTCCATGTGACACAAGCAAGGGTCTTTTGAGAAGGGGGAACCTCAACTGAGGAAATCTCTCCATCAGATTAGCCTTTAGGCAAGTCTGTGGGGGCATTTTTCTTGATGAATGTGAAAGGCCCCAGTTCGCTGTGGACAGTGCCACCCCTGGGCAGGCAGCCCTGGGTTGTATTAAAAAAAAAAAAAAGTAGGAAGAGCAAAGCATGAGGAATGAACCAGTAAGCAGAATCCTTCTGTTTTTGCCTTCATGTTCCCTCGTTGAGTTCCTGCCCTGACTTCCCTTCATGATGGTCTGTAAGCCATAAGATAATGAAGAAAGTCCTTTCCTTCCCAAGTTTCTTTGTGTTGTGGTGTTTACCACAGCAATAAAAGCAAGGTAGGACAGATGCCAGTGTGCCAAAGTCAACATATCTAAAGAGAACACTGGAAGGTAGGAGAGAGGGCTCAGCAGTTAAGGACACTGGCTGCTCTTCCAGAGGACCCAAGTTTGATCCCCAGAACCAACATGTCAGCTTACAACTATCTTTAACTCCAGTCACAGGTGATCTAACACCATTTTCTGGCCTCTGCGGGCATTGAACGTACCTGGTGCATAGGCACACATGCAGGGAAAACAAATATATTCATAAAACAAATTAGAGATCACTGGAAACAATCTCTAACCAGCTCAAGGAGAATGCATCTCTGCTCAGGCATTCTATCTTACAAATACATGGGCTCAATTCCAGAAAAGTGAGAAACAAATGAACAGACTCTAGTTACGTAGTTATCAGCAGAGCCACATGGCACAGGTCACTGGCATCCTCTTAAATTATATTGAATTCTGATATTTTTTAAAAGGCTGCAACATATGACTTGGTCATCTGTAGTTTCTGATGGAGAATTTATCTTGCATGTGAGGATGAGTTCATGCTAATCTTTCCAAACTCCTTCACATGCAGGTGGCCTCAGGGACTTGGTCGTGACATAGCTTGGTACCCTTATCATTTCTATTTTCTAGCTTCACTTGGACTCTGAGTACCCTCTGTTGTGAGGAATTGTCCTGAGAGATGAACAAACATCTATTCACTGGAGACATGACACTGACAAGAGCGTAATGATTCACCCAAGTGTATTTGGTGAACAAATGAGCTTAACTGCGGTAACCCACAGGAGCAAGGGCAGTTTATGGATGGCTAAACCTGACAGAGACACACAAACTCTGTCTCTCCATTCCAACAACCGTTAGTTACATAAATGGTGGGGGGCTCTCCTGAGGCCCATCCCAGCAGCTGTTTACTGAATATAAGTCCCTGAGGAGGGGCAGGGTCTTGTAAGGTTCCCCTCACTCCTACAATTCATGATAAAAGTTAGCAGATCCAAATCTGCGCAGGTCTCCTTTGGCAACAACAGCCACTGATAGTTCAGGGCAGTGGCCACATCA
>NW_026131401.1:7500-41321 GCF_903995435.1 Acomys russatus | reverse complement strand
GGGAACCTATGATCAGGATCCCCTACTAAATTATCTTGGCTTCTGTCCACTGCCTGCTTATACAAACCTCAATTATAGCTAACTAATTAGCTTATCTCTAATTGGACCTGTAGGATGTGTTTTTGCTTACTTGTTTGTGTATTTTTTTGTTTTGTGCATTCAAAACCTCCTTACTCTAAGTTTTTTTGGGCCACACTTAAGTTACATTTAGTTGCATTAAGCCTTTTAATTATCTATAAAGGTGATAATTTGACGTTTATTTCTGACACATCAATACCTGCAGGAGAGAGAACAAGGAAGATGTGTGTATGAGTTGTCCCATCATGGTGGGATGCTTCACAGATTACCATATGAACCTCCACAATTCAGACAAGAACAATAGAATCAGGAATATCGGCGAAAAAGAGCAGGTACAGGAACATGCGGAGCTTAAGTTCTCAATAAGTTCATGTATGGTACAACTGTGTTATTTTTTCTAACATGAGCCGTGTTGTTTTTGTGTAGATGGTGACTGTTATTAATGACCTGGAGAGAGGGCCCATTAATTTTTATGCAAATTACTATTCTGAGAATCCACAATGTCAGACTTACAGGTAAGAGACAGGTGGACTGTAGAGAAGGGTGGAATCCACTGCTCTAAACATGTTCCTTCCTGTATAATGGGTATCTCAGCATCTCTTGATAAAATGGAAGATATTCAATGAAGAAGCCTTTGACAAGACATTCTCAAATGTAGAGATTTTACATCTAAACCTTGAAGTCATTGGTTTTATTCCTCAAATTTAGACTCTGTGCATAGTGTGATAGTAGGGAAATAATTATTTACCATAACTCACTCCTTACTCTCATGTCTATTAGGCAACTTATCTGGCTAGATGCATTGGACATGAAACCAGGGTAGTAGATATGAGCTGTTGATTTCAAGATTTGAGCAGTCAATAACATATGTACCTGAATCAGCTTTTACATGGAACATGAAGAACTTTACATGAGCCATCATTCTTTAACCTGTAGCACTTCCAAATTTCTTACAGACGTTGGGAGGATCCTGTTGATTGTATTTCTCCACTTCTGCCTCACCCATCAGCATAGTCACATCAAGCAATGACAGTGCCATATCAGCCATTGACTGTGACACATCACCCATTGGCAACAATGGGTTACAGACCAGCGACTTCACAGGACTCATCCATGAGGCCACAGGATCCACCAATATGGTCACATGTAGGTGAATCTCAATCACCTGAAAGATATAAACCAACATTACCTGTTCCAGGGGAATTAGGAAATTTCTTCATCTTGGGAAAAATGTCATAGTCCACATTTCACAGTATCACGGTTTAGAATAGGTCAACTTCTGGCTATAGGGTTAGAGCTAGGAATAGGGTTAGGGTTAGGACTAGGGCTAGGATTAGGGATAGAATTGTAGTTAGTGTTAGGGTTAGGGGTAGGGTTAGGGCTAGGGCTAGGGTTAGAGATATGGTTAGGATTAGGGTTAGGTTAGGGTTAAGGCTAGGGTTAGGGTTAGGATTAGGTTTGGGCTAGGGCTAGGTTTATGGTTAGGGTTATGTTTATGGTTAGGGTTAGGGTTAGGGTTAGGGCTAAGGCTAGGTTTAGGGTTAGGATTAGGGTTAGGGTTAGGGTTAGGGCTAATATTAGGGTTAGGGTTAGGGTTCTGGTTAGGTATAGGGGTAGGGTTAAGGCTAGTTTTAGGGTTAGAGTTAGAAATAGATCATGGTTAGGGTTAGAGTTAGGGATAGGGCTAGGGTTTTGGGTTAGGGTTAGGGCTAGGGTTAGGGTTAGCATTAGGGTTAGGGGTAGAGTTAGGGTTAGGATTAGGGCTAAGGCTAGGGCTAGGGTTAGGGTAAGGGTTAGGGTTAGAGTTAGGACTAGGTTTAGGATTAGGGTTAGGGTTAGGGTTAGGGCTAGGATTAGGGTTAGGGTTAGGGCTAGGGTTAGGTTAGGGTTAGGGTTAGGGCTACGGTTAAGGCTAGGGTTAGGTTTAGGGTTACGGGTAGGGTTAGAGTTAGGGCTAAGTCTATTGTTAGGGTTAGGGTTAGGGCTACGGTGAAGGCTAGGGTTAGGGTTAGGGTTAAGTCCATGGTTAGGGTTAGGTTTAGAGTTAGGGCTAGGGGTAGGTTTAGTGTTAGGGCTAGGGCTAGGGTTAGGGCTAGGGTTGTGTTTAGGGTTAGGGTTAGGAGTAGGGTTAGAGCTAGGGCTAGGGTTAGGTTTAGGGTTAAGGCTAAGTTAGGGTTAGGGTTACTGTTAGAGTTTGGGTTAGGGTTAGGGTTATGGCCAGGTTTAGAGCTAAGACTAGGGTTAGGGTTAGGGTTAGGGCTAGGGTTGTAGTTTAGGGTTAGGGTTAGGAGTAGGGTTAGGGCTAGGGCTAGGGTTAGGTTTAGGGTTAAGGTTAAGTTAGGGTTAGGGTTAGGGTTAGAGTTTGGGTTAGGGTTAGGGTTATGGCCAGGTTTAGAGCTAAGACTAGGTTAGGGTTAGGGTTAGGGCTAGGGTTAGGATTAGGGTTAGGGCTAAGGCTAGGGTTAGGGTTAGGGTTAGGGCTAGGGTTTGCGTTAGGGTTGAGGCTGAGGCTAGAACTAGGATTAGGGTTAGGGATAGGGTTGAGGTTATGGTTAGGGTTCGGGTTAGGGCTAGGGTTAGCGTTAGGGTTAGCCTTGGGTTAGGCATAGGGTTAGGGTTAGAGTTAGGGTTAGGGATAGGGTTAGGGTTAGGGCCAGGTTTAGGGCTAAGGCTAGGGTTAGGGTTAGGGTTAGAGTTAGGGCTAGGGTTATGGTTAGGTTTAGGGTTAGAGCTAGTTCTAGGGTTAGGGTTAGGTTTAGGGTTATGGTTAGTGTTAGGGTTAGGGCTAGGTTTAGGGTTAGGGTTATGGTTAGGGTTAGGGTTAGGCTAGTGTTGGGGTTAGGATTAGGGTTTGGGTTAGGGTTAGATTTAGGCTTAGGGTTAGATTAGGGTTAGAGTTAGGGTTATGTTTAGGGTTAGGGTTAGGGTTATGGTTAGGACTAGGGCTAGGTTTAGGGTTAGGGTTAGGGTTGGGGTTAGAGTTAAGGTTACGGTTAGAGTTAGGGTCATGGTTAGATTTAGGGATAAGGTAAGATTCAGGGTTAGGTTTAGCGTTTGGGTTAGGGTTTGGGTTAAGGTTAGGGCCAGGAATAGGGCTAAGTTTAGGGTTTCGGCTAGGGTTAGGTTTAGGTTTATGATTAGGGTTAGGTTTAGGATTATGGTTAGCATTAGGTTTAGGGTTAGGGTTAGCGTTAGGGTTAGTGTTAGGGTTAGGGTTAGGGTTAGTGTAAGGGTTAGGGTTAAGTTAGGATTAGATTAGGGTTAGTGTTGGGGTTCGGATTAGGGTTAGATTTAGGTTTAGGTTTAGGGTTGGGTTAGGGTTAGGGTTAAATTTAGGGTTAGGTTAGGGTTAGGGTTAGGGTGAGGGCCAGGGCTAGGGCTAAGGTTAGAGTTAGGGCTAGGGCTGGGTCAGGGTTAGGGTTAGGGTGAGGGTTAGGGTTAAGTTTATGATTACAGTTATGGTTATGTTTATGGTTTCGTTAGGGTTAGGGCTAGGGTTATGGTTATGGCTAGGGTTAGGATCGGGGATGGGTATAGGGTTAGGGTTAGGGTTAGAGTTAGGGTTAGGGGTAAGGTTAGGGCTAGGGTTAGGGTTAGGGTTAGAGTTATGTTAGGGTTAGGGTTATCGTTAGGGTTAGAGTTAGGGTTAGGTCTAGGGTTAGGGTTAGGGCTAGGGTTAGGTTAGGGTTAAAGTTAGGGCTAGGATTAGGGTTAGGGTTAGGGCTAGGGTTAGGGTTAGGGCTAGGGTTAGGGTTAGGGTTAGGGTTAAGGCTACGGTTAGTGTTAGGTTTAGGGCTAGGTTTAGCGTTAGGTTTTAGGCAAGGGCTAGTGTTATGGTTAGGGATAGGTTTGTGGTTATGGTTAGGGTTAGGGTTAGGACTAGGGCTAGGGTCTGGGTTAGGCTTAGGCTTAGGTTTAAGGCTAGGACTAGGTTTAGGGTTAGGGTTAGGATTAGGGTCAGGTTTAGAGTTAGGGATAAGGTAAGATTTAGGGTTAGGGTTTGGTTTAGGGTTAGGGTTATGGCTAGGTTTAGGGTTGCAGTTAGGGCTAGGCTTAGGTTTCGGGTTGGGGTTAGGGTTAGGACTAGGGTTAGGATTAGTGTTAGGGCTAGGGTTAGGGTTAGGTTTATGGCTAAGGCTAGAATTAGGGTTAGGGTTAGGGCTAGGGTTAGCGTTAGGGTTGAGGCTAGGGCTAGGGTTAGGGTTAGGGATAGGGTTGTGGTTAGGGTTAGGGTTAGGTCTAGGGTTAGGGTTGGGGCTAGGGTTAGGTTAGGGTTAAAGATAGGGCTAGGATTAGGGTTAGGGCTAGGGTTAGGGTTAGGGTTAGAGCTAAGGCTTCGGTTAGTGTTAGGGTTAGGGCTAGGTTTAGCGTTAGGTTTGAGGCAAGGGCTAGTGTTATGGTTAGGGATAGGTTTATGGTTAGGTTTAGGGTTAGGGTTAGGGCTAGGGTTAGGGTTAGGGTTAGGATTAGGGTTAGGTTAGGGTTAGGGTTAGGGTTAGTGTTAGGGTTAGGGTTAGAATTAGGGTTAGGGCTAGGGTTAGGGTTAGGCCCAGGTTTAGGGCTAAGGCTAGGTTTGGGGTTAGGATTAGGGGTAGGGGTAGGGTTAGGGCTAGGGTTAGGGTTAGGGTTAGGTGTAGGGATAGAGCGAGTTCTAGGGTTAGGGTTAGTGTTAGGGTTAGGGCTAGGTTTAGGTTTAGGGTTAGGTTAGGGTTAGGGTTAGGGTTAGGGTTAGGGTTAGGGTTAGGTTTAGGGTTAGGTTTAGGGTTAGGGTTAGGTTTAGGGTTATGGTTAGGGCTAGGGCTAGGGTTAGTGTTAGGCTTAGGCTTAGGTTTAGGGCTAGGGCTAGGTTTAGGGTTAGGGTTAGCGTTAGGGCTACATTTAGGTTGAGGGTTAGGGTTAGGGCTCGGATTAGGGTTTTGGTTAGGGTTAAGGCTATAGTTAGTGTTAAGGTTAGGGTTAGGGCTAAGGTTAGGGTTAGGTTTAGGGTTAGGGATAGGGCTAGGTCTAGGGTTATGGTTAGAGTTAGGTTTAGGATTAAGGTTAGGGCTAGGTTTAGGGTTAGGGTTAGGGCTAGGTTTAGGGATTTGGTTAGGGTTTGGGCTTCATTGTAGTTAGGGTTTGGGTTAGGTTTAGAGTTAGGGCTAGGGTTAGAGTTAGGGCTCGGGCTAGGCCTACAGCTAGGGTTAGGGATAGCGTTGTAGTTAGGGTTAGGTTTAGGGTTAGGGCTAAGACTAGGGTTAGGGTTAGGGTTAGAGTTATGGTCAGGGTTAGGGCTAGGGTTAGGTTTAGGGTTAGGGTTAGGGTTATTGTTAGGGTTAGGGTTAGGGCTAAGGCTAGGGTTAGGGCTAGGGCAAGGGTTAGGGTTAGGGTTAGGGTTGGGTTAGGGCTAGGGTTAGGGTTAGGATCAGTGTCAGTTTCAGGGTTATTTTTAGGGTTAGTGATAGGGATAACATTAGATTTAGGTCTAGGGTTAGGGTTAGGGTTAGGTTAAGGGTAAGGGTCAAGGCTGGGGTTAGGTTTAGGGTTAGGTTGAGGCCTAGGGTTAGGGTTACGGTTAGGATTAAGGTTAGGGTTAGGGCTAAGTCTTCGGTTAGGTTTAGGGTTAGGGCTAGGGATAGGTTTAGGGTTAGGGTTAGGGTTCGGGTAAGGTTAGGGCTAGGTTTAAGGTTTTGGTTAGTGTAGGGCTAGGGTTATAGTCAGGGTTAGGGTTAGGGCTAGAGATAGGGTTAGGGTTATGGTTAGGGTTAGGGCTAGGGCAAGGGTTAGGGTTAAGGTTAGGGTAAGGTTAGGGCTAGGTTTAGGGTTTTGGTTAGGGTTAGGGCTAGGGTTATAGTTAGGGTTAGGGCTAGGGTTAGGGTTAGGGCTAGAGATAGGGTTAGGGTCAGGGTCAGGGTAAGGGTCATTGTCCGGGTCAGTTTGGTTTAGGGTTAGGGTTAGGGTTAGGCTTAGGGTTAGGCTTAGGGTTAGGATTAGGTTAGGGCTAGGGTTAGGGTTAGGGTTAGGGTTAGGGTCAGTGTCAGTTTCAGGGTTAGGGTTAGGGTTAGGGTTAGGCTCAGTGTCAGTTTCAGGGTTAGTTTTAGGGTTAGGGATAGGGATAGGGTTAGGGTTCGGTTTAGGCCTAGGGTTAGGGTTAGGGATAGGGTAAGGGTAAGGGTTACACCTGGGGATAGGGTTAATGTTAGGGTTAGGTTTAGGGTTTGGGTTAGGTTTAGTGATAGGGTTAGGGTTTGGGCCAGGGCTAGGGCTAAGTTTAGGGTTAGGGCTAGGGCTAGAGTTAGGGTAAGGTTTAGGATTTCGGTTAGTGTTAGGTTTTGGGTTAGGGTTATGGTTAGGGTTAGCGTTGGGTTAGTGTAAGGGTTAGGGCTAGGATTAGGGTTAGGGTTAAGGTTAGGTTTAGGGTTAGGTTAGGGTTAGGGTTAGAGTTAGGGTTAGGTTAAGTTTAGGGTTAGAGGTAGGGTGAGAGCCAGGGCTAGGGCTAAGATTAGAGTTAGGGCTAGGGCTAGGGTTAGGGTTAAGGTAAGGTGAGGGTTAGGGTTAGGTTTAGGATTGCAGTTATATTCGGTTTATGGTTAGGGTTAGAGTTAGGGTTAGGTTTAGGGCTAGGGTTAGGGTTACGGTTAGGGTTAGGATTAGGGTTAGGATTAGGTTTAGGGCTAGGGTTAGATTTAGGGTTTGGTTTAGGATTAGGGCTAGTTCTAGGGTTAGGGTTAGGTCAAGGGTTAGGGTAGTATCAGGGTTAGGGTTAGAGTTAGGACTAGGGTTAGGGCTCAGTGTTAGGGTTAGGGTTAGAGTTAGGGTTACTGTTAGGGTTAGGGATAGGGATAGGTTTAGGGTTAGGGCTAGGGCTATGGCTAGGGTTAGGGATAGGGTTGAAGTTAGGGTTAGGGTTAGGGTTAGGATTAAGGCTAGGGCTAGTGTTAGGATTAGAGTTAGGGTTAGGGTTAGGTTAGGGTTAGGGTTAGGCTTAGTGTTAGATTTAGGGTTAGGGTTAGGGCTAGGGTTAGGGCTAAGGCTAGGGTTAGGGTTAGGGCTAGGGTTAGGGTTAGGGTTAGGGTTAGGGCTAGGGTTAGGGTTAGGATTAGGTTTGGGCTAGGGCTAGGTTTATGGTTAGGGTTAGGTTTATGGTTAGGGTTAGGGTTAGGGTTAGGGCTAGGGCTAGGGTTAGGGTTAGGGTTAGGGTTAGGGTTAGGGTTAGGGTTAAGGTTAGTATTAGGGTTAGGGTTAGAGTTAGTTTAGGGTTAGGGTTATGGTTAGGGTTAGATTTAGGGTTAGGGGTAGAGTTAGGGTTAGGGTTAGGGCTAGGGCTAGGGCTAGGGCTAGGTTTACAGTTAGGTTTAGGGCTAGGGCTAGTGTAAGGGTTAGGGTTAGGTTTAGGGACAGGGCTAGGATTAGGGTTATGGTTAGTGTTAGGGTTATGATTATGGTTAAGGCTAGGTTTAGGGTTGGGTTAGGGTTAGGGTTAGGGCTAGGATTAGTGTTTTGGTTAGGGATAGAGCTATAGTTAGGGTTAGGGCTAAGGCTAGGGTCAGGGTCAGGGTTAGGGTTAGGGCTAAGGTTAGGGTTGGGCTAGGGTTAGGTTTAGGGTTAGGGTTAGGGTTAGGGTTAGGGCTAGAATTAGGGTTAGGATTAGGTTTGGGCTAGGGCTAGGTTTATGGTTAGGGTTAGGTTTATGGTTAGGGTTAAGGTTAGGGTTAGGTAGCTTTCGGGTTAGGGTAGGGGTAGGGTTAAGGTTATGGTTACGGTTAGGGCTAGCGGTAGGGTTTGGGCAAGGTTTAGGGTTAGGGTTTGGTTTATTGCTAGGGTTAGGGTTAGGGATAGTGCTAGGGTTATGGTTAGTATTAGGGTTAGGGTTACGTTTAGGGCTAGGGCTAGGTTTAGGGTTAGGGTTAGGGTTAGGGTTAGGGTTAGGGTTAGGGTTAGGTTTAGGGCTAGGGTTAGGTTTAGGGTTAGGTTTGGGCTAGGGGTAGTGTTAGTGTTAGGAGTACTGTTAGCACTAGATTTAGGGTTAGGGTTAGAGATAGGTTAGGGTTAGGTTAATGGTTAGGGTTAGATTTAGCGTTAGGGCTAGGGTAATGGTTAGGGTTACGGTTAGGGGTAGGGGTAGGGAAAGGTTTAGGGTTAGGGTTTGGTTTAGGGCTAGGGATAGGGTTAGAGAGAGCACTAGGATTACGGTTACAGTTAGGGTTAGGATTACGGTTAGGGCTAGGGGTAGGGTTAGGGTTATGGTTAGGGTTAGGTTTAGGGGTAGGGTTAGGTTTGGGTTAGGGCTAGGGTTAGGTTTAGGTTTACAGTTAGGGTTAGTGTTAGGGGTGGGGTTAGGGGAAGGGTTAGGGTTAGAGTTAGAGTTAGGTTAGGATTAACGTTATGGTTTGGGTTAGAGTTAGGGTTAGGGTTAGGTTTAGGACTAGGTTTAGGTTTAGGGTTAGGGCTAAGGCTAGGGTTAGTGTTAGGGTTAGGGTTAAGGCTAGGGTTAGGGTTAGTGTTAGGGCTAGGGATAGGGTTGTGGTTAGGTGTTGGGTTAGGGTTAGGGCTCGTGTTAGGGTTAGGGTTAGGATTAGGTTTAAGCTAGGGTTAGGCTTAGGATTAGTGTTAGGGTTAGGGTTAGAGTTAGGGCTGGGGTTAGGGTTAGGGCTAGGGTTAGGGTTAGGATTAGGTTTGGGCTAGGGCTAGGTTTATGGTTAGGGTTAGGTTTATGGTTAGGGTTAGGGTGAGAGCTAGTGCTAGGGTTTGGGTTACGGATAGGGTAGGGTTACGGCTAGGGTTAGGGTTAGAGTTAGGTTAGTGTTAGAGTTATGGTTAGGGTTAGGGTTAGGGTTAAGGCTAGGGTTAAGGTTAGGGTTAGGGCTAGGGCTAGGGTTAAAGTTAGGGTTAGGGTTAGGGCTAGGGTTAGGGTTAGGAATGGGACTAGTAATTTGGTTATGGTTAGTTTTAGGGTTAGGATTACGGTTAGGGCTAGGGCTAAGTCTAGGTTTAGGGTTAGGGTTAGGGGTAGGTCTAGGCTTAGTATTAGTGTTAGGTTTAGGGTTAGTGTTAGGGCTAGGGTTAGGTTTAGGGATAGGGTTAGGTTTAGGTTTGTTAGGGTAGGTTAGAGTTAGGATTAGGGTAGGGTTAGGGTGAGGGTTAGGTTTAGGCTTGGGTTAGGGTTAGGGTTAGAGTACGGTTAGAGCTAGGGTGAGGGTTTTGGTTAGGTTTAGGGTTAGATCTAGGGTTAGGGTTAGGGTTAGGGTTAGGGATAGGGTTAAGGCTATGGTTAGGGTTAGTGTTAGTGTTAGGGCTAGGGTTATCATTAGGGCTAGGGCTAGGGTAGTGTTAGGGATAGGGTTGTGGTTAGGGTTAGGGTTAGGTTTAGTTCTAGGGTTAGGGTTAGGGTTAGGTTAGGGTTAGGTTATGGTTATGGTCAGAGTTAGGGTTAGGGCTAGGGTTATGGCTAAGGCTAGTGTTAGGGTTAGGTTTATGGTTTGGGTTAGGGCAGGATTAGGGTTAGGTTTAGGGGTAGAGTTAGGGTTCAGGTTAGGGCTAGGGTTAGTGTTAAGGTTAGGGTTAGGGTTAGGTCTAGGGTTAAGGTTAGGGTTAGGGTTAAGGTTAGGGTTAGGGCTAGGTTTAGGTTTAGGGTTAGGGTTAGGGTTAGGGCTAGGGCTAGGGTTAGTGTTAGGATTAGGGTTAGTGTTAGGTTTAGGTTAAGGTTTAGGATTAGGGTTAGGTCTGGGGTTAGGGCTAGGGCTAGGGCTAGGGTTAGGGTTAGGCTTAGGTTTATGGTTAGGGTTAGGCTTAGGATTAGGGCTAGGTTAAGGTTTAGGATTAGGAATATGGTTAGGTTTATGGTTAGGGTTAGGGTTAGGTTTAGGGTTCTGGCTAGGGCTAGGGTTAGGGTTAAGTTAATGGTTAGAGTTAGCGTTAGGGTTAGGGCTAGGTTTACGGCTAGGGTTAGGGGTAGGTTTAGGGTTAGGGTAAGGGTAAGGGTTAAGGTTAGGGTTAGAGCTAGGGTGAGGGTTAGGTTTAGGGTTAGGGCTAGGGCTAAGGTTAGGGTTAGGTTTAGGTTTAGGGTTAGGTTTAGAGTTAGGGTTATGGTTAGGGCTAGGGTTAGGGTTAGAGTTAGCAATATGGTTGGGGTAAGGGTTAGGGTTAGGTTTAGGTTTAGGGCTACGTCTAGGGTTAGGGTTGGAGTTAGGGCTAAGGTTAGGGTTAGGGTTAGGGTTAGGGCTATGGCTAGGGTTAGGGTAAGGGTTAGGATAAGGGTTAGGGCTAGGGCTAGGTTTAGGGTTAGGGCTAGTGTTAGGGTTAGGTTTAGGGCTAAGGTTGGGTTAGGGTTAAGGCTAGGGTTAGGGTTAGGGCTAGGGCTAGGGTTAGGGATAGGGTTGTGGTTAGGGTTAGGGTTAGGGTTAGGGCTAGGGTTAAAATTAGTGTTAGGATTAGGTTAGGTTAGGGTTAGGGTTAGGGTTAGTGTTAGGCTTAGGGTTAGGGCTAGGGTTATAGTTAGGGTTAGGGTTAGGGCTAGGATTATGGTTAGAATTAGGTTTGGGTTAGGGCTAGGTTTATGGTTAGGGTTAGCATTAGGACTAGGGCTAGGGTTAGGTTTAGGGATAGGCGTAAGGTTAGGGCTAGGGTTAGGGTTTGGGATAAAGTTAGGTTAGTGTTAGGTTTATGGTTAGGGTTAGAGTTAGGGTTAGGGCTAGGGTTAGGGTTACGGTTACGGTTATGGTTAGGGATAGGGATAGGGCTAGGGTTACGGTTAGGGTTAGTCCAAGGCCAAGGTTAGGGTTAGGGTTAGGGTCAGGAATAGGGATAGTGTTAGGGTTATGGTTAGTGTTAGGGTTAGGATTACGGTTAGGGCTTGGGCTAAGTTTAGGGTTAGGGTTAGGGTTAGGGCTAGGTCTAGGCTTAGTGTTAGTGTTAGGGTTAGGATTAGGGTTAGGACTGGGTTTAGGATTAGGTTTAGGGTTAGAGTTAGGTTTAAGGTTAGGGCTAGGGTTATGGTTAGGCTTAGAGTTAGGTTTAGGTTAGGTTAGCGTAGGTTAGGTTAGGGTAAGTTGTGTTAGGTTAGGGTTACGATTAGGGTAGTGTTAGGGTGAGGGGTATGGGTAGGTTCATGTTAAGGTTAGGGTTAGAGTCAGGGCTAGGGCTAGGGTGAAGACTCAGGGTTATGGTTAGGGTTAAGTTTAGGGGTAGCGTTAGGGTTAATGCTAGGGTTAGGGTTAGTGTTAGTGTTAGGGCTAGGGTTAGGGTTAGGGCTAGGGCTATGGTAGTGTTAGGGATAGGGTTGTGGTTATGGTTAGAGTTAGGGTTAGGGTTAGGGCTAGGGTTAGGGTTAGGTTAGGTTTAGGTTTTGGTTATGCTTAGGTTTAAGGTTAGGGCTAGGGTTAAAGCCAAGGCTATTGTTAGGGTTAGGGGTAGGGTTAGGTTTATGGTTAGGGTTACGGTTAGGGTTAGGGCTTGGGCTAGGTTTAGGGTTAGGATAGGGTTAGAGTTAGGGTTAGGGTTCAGGTTAGGGCTAGGGTTAGGGATAAGGTGGGGTTAGGGTTAGTGGTAGGGTTAGGGTTAGGGTTAGGGCTAGGGCTAGGTTTAAGTTTAGGGTTAGTGTTAGGGTTGAGGTAAGGGGCTCTGTCAGTTTCAGTGTTAGGGTTAGGGTTATGGCTAGGGTTAGTCCTTGGGTTAGGGTTAGGGCTAGGGCTAGTTTTAGGTTTAGAGTTAGGGTTAGGGCTGGGTTAGTGTTAGGGTTAGGACTAGGGTTAGGGTTAGCATTAGGGCTAGGGTTAGGGTTTGGGTTAAGGTTAGGGTTAGGATTAGGGCTAGGATTAGTGTTAGGGTTAGGATTAGGGTTAGGGCTAATGTTAGGGTTAGGTTAGGGTCAGGGTTAGGGTTAGCATTAGGGTTAGGGCTAGGGCTAGGGTTAGGGTTAGTTTTAGAGTTAGGGCTAGGGCAAGGATTACGGTTAGGGTTAAGGTTATGGTAATGTCTACGGTTAGGGTTAGGCTTAGGTTAGAGTTGGGTTAGGGTTAATGCTAGAGTTAGGGTTAGGGTTAGGGTTAGGGATAGGATTAGCGTTAGGGTTAGTGTTAGTGTTAGGATTAGAGTTAGGGCTAGTGCTAGGCTAAAGTCAGCGTTAGGGTAAGGGTTAGTGTCAGGGTCAGGATCAGGGTTAGTGTTAGGGTTAGGGCTAGGGCTAGGGTTACGGTTAGGGCTAGGGTTAGGGTTAGGGTTAGGGTTAGGTTTTGGGTTAGGGTTAAGGCTAGGGTTAGGTTTAGGGTTAGGCTTAGGGTTAGGATTAGGACTAGGGCCAGGGTTAGGATTAGGGTTATGGTTAGGGTGAGGGTTCAGGCGAGGGTTAAGGTTAGGGTTAGGGCTAAGGCTAGGGCTAAGTATAGGGATAGGGTTAGGATTAGGGCTAGGGTACGGGTTAGGGTTAGGGCTAGGGTCAGGGCTAGGTTTAGGGATAGGGTTGTGGTTAGGCTTAGGGTTAGGGTTAGGTTTAGCATTAGGGCTAGGGCTAGGGTTAGGGCTAGGGCTAGGCTTATGTTTAGGGTTAGGGCTAGGGCTAGGGTTAGTGTTAGGGTGAGGGACACTTTCAACTTTAGGGTTAGGGTTAGGGTTAGGCTAGGGCTAGGATTATGGTTAGGGTTAGGGTTGGCGAAAAGGTTAGAGTTAGGGTTAGGGTTAGAGTTGGGGTTAGGGTTAGGGCTAGGGTTAGGGTTAGGTTTAGGGTTAGGGTTAGGGTTAGCTTTAGGGATATGGTTAGTGTTAAGGTTAGGGTCATGGTTAGGGCTAGGGATAGGGTTTGGTTACGTATAGGCCTACGGCTAGAGCTCAGCATTATGGTTAGTGTTAGGGTTAGGGTTAGGATTAGGGCTAGTGCTAGGTTTAGGTTTAGGGTTAGGGTTAAGGCTAGCATTAGGGTTAAGTTTAGGGCTAGGGCTAGGGCTATGGTTAGGGAAAGGATTGGTGTTAGGGTTAGGTTTGGGGTTAGGGTTAGGGTTTGGGGTAGGTTAGGGTTAGGGTTACGTCTAGAGTTATGATTAGGTTAGGGTTAGGGTTAGAGTTAGGGCTATTGCTAGGCTAGGGTTAGGGATAAGGTCAGGGTCAAGGTCAGTGTCAGGGTTAGTGTTAGGGTTAGGTTTAGGGTTAGGGTTAGGGGTAGGGTTATGGTTAGGGTTAGGTTTAGGTCTAGGGCTAGGGCTAGGGTTATGGTTAGGGTTAGGGTTAAGGTTAGGATTAGGTTTAGGGTTAGGATTAGTGTTAGGGTTAGGGTTAGGGCTAGGGCTAGGGTTATGGTTAGGGTTAGGGCTAGGGTAAGGGTTAGGTTTAGGGTTACAGTTAGGGTTAGATTTAGGTTTAGTGCAAGTTCTAGGGTTAGGACTAAGGCTAGTATTAGGGTTAGGTTTAGGTTTAGAGTTTTGGTTAGTGTTACGGTTAGGGCTATGGTTAGGGATAGGGTTGGTGTTAGTGTATGGTTAGGGTTAGGGTCATGGTTAGGCCTAGGTTTAGGGTTAGGTTTATGGTTAGGAATAGGGCTAGGGTTATGGTTATGGTTAGGACTATGGTTAGGGTTAGGGTTAAGGTTAGGGTTATAGTTAGGGTTAAGCCTAGGAATAGGGTTAGGGATAAGGCTAGGGATATGGTTAGGGTTAGGGTTAGAGTTAGAGTTAGGGTTAGGTTTAGGGTACTGGCTAGGGTTTGGGTTAAGGTTAGGGTTAGGGCTAAGGTTAGGGTTAGTGTTAGAGTTAGGGTGAGGCTTAGGTTTAGGGTTAGGGTTAGATTTAGGGTTATGGTTAGGACTAGCGCTTTGGTTAGGGTTAGGTTTAGGGTTAGGGTTCAGGTTAGCGCTAGGTTTAGGATCATGGTTATGTTTAGGATTAGGTTAGGGTTAGGGTAGGGTTAGGTTAGGGTAAGGGTTATGGTTAGGGCTAGAGTAAATGTTAGGGTTAGGTTAATGTTAGTGTTAGGGTTAGAGTTAGTGTTAGGTTAGGGTTAGGGTTACGGTTAGGGTGAGGGTTAGGGTTAGGTTAGGGTTAGGGTTGCAGCTAGGGTTAGGGTTAGGTTTAGGGTTAGGGTAAGGGATAGGGTTAAGGTGAGGGTTAGGGTTAGGGCGAGGGCTAGGGTTAGAATTAGGGTTATGGCTAGGTTTAGGGCTAATTTTAGGGTTAGGTCTAGGGCTAGGATTAGGGTTAGGCTTAGTGTTAGCGTTAGGGTTAGGACTAGGGTTAGGGTTAGGTTAGGGTTAGGTATAGGGTTAGGGTTTCGGTTACGGTTAGGTTAGGGTTAGGTTTAGAGTTAGGGTTATGGCTAGAGTTAGGGTTAGGATTAGGTTTAGCGTTATTGTTAGGGCTAGTGCTAGGCTAGGGTTAGGGTCAGGGTCAGGGTCAGGGTCATTGTTAGGGTTAGGGTTAGGCTTAAGGTTAAGTTTAGGGTTAGATTAAGGTCTTGGGCTAGGGCTAGGGTTATGGTTAGGGTTACGGTTAGTGTTAGGGCTAGGGTTAGGGTTAAGTTTAGGGTTAGTGTTAGGGTTATATTTAGGGCTATTGCGAGGGCTAGGTTTAGGGCAAATGCTATGGATAGGGTTAGGTTTAGATTTTTGGTTAAGGCTAGGGTTAGGGCTACGGTTAGAAATAGGGTTAGGTTTAGGTTAGGTTTAGGGTCATGGTTAGGGCTCGGGCTAGGGTTAGGGTTAGGGATAGGATTAGGGTTAGTGTTACGATTAGGGTTAGGGCAAGGGCTAGGGCTCAGGGTTATGGTTTGAGTTAGGGTTAGGGTTAGGTTAGGTTTAGGGTTAGGGTTAGGGTCAGGGTTAGGGTCAGGGTTGGGGTTAGGGTTAGGGTTAGTGTTAGGTAGGGTTAGGTTTAGAGTTTGGGTTTGGGTTAGAGCTAGGGCTAGGGCTAGCATTAGGGTTAAGGTTAGGGTTAGGTTTAAGGCTAAGGCTAGGGTTACAGTTAGGGTTAGGGTTAGGGTTAGGGTTCGCGATAGGGTTAGAGTTAGGTTTAGGGTTTGTCTACGTTTATGGTTAGGGTTAGGGTTATCGTTAGGGTCAGGGTCATGGTAAGGGTCAGAGTCAGGGTTAGGGTTACGGGTTAGGTTTAGGGTTAGGGTTAGAGTTTGGTTTTGGGTTAGAGCTAGGGCTAGGGCTAGCATTAGGGTTAGGTTTAGGGTTAGGTTTAAGGCTAGGGCTAGGGTTACAGTTAGGGTTAGGGTTAGCGCTAGGGTTAGAGTTAGGTTTAGGGTAAGGATTAGGGTTTGTCTACGTTTAGGGTTAGGGTTAGGGTTATCGTTAGGGTCAGGGTCATGGTAAGGGTCAGGGTCAGGGTTAGGGTTAGGGTTATGGGTTAGGTTTAGGGTTAGGGTTAGGGTTAGGGTTAGTGTAGTTTCAGAGTTAGGGTTAGGGTTAGGTTTAGGGCTAGGCTTAGGGTTAGGTTTAGGGGAAGGGGAAGGGGAAGGGTTACGGTTAGGGTTAGGTTTATGTTTAGTGTTAGTGTTAGGGTTAGGGTTACGGTTATGGTTAGGTTAGGGATAGGGTTTGATTTAGGGTTAGGGTTAAGGTTAGGGTTAGGTTTAGGGTTAAGTTTAGGGTTAGGGCTAGGGTTAGGGTTAGTGTTAGGATTAGGTCTAGGGCAACGGTTATGTTTAGGGAGGGTTAGGGTTACTGTTAGGGCTACGGATAGGGTTATGGTCAGTGTCAGTTTCAGCATTACGATTAGTATTAGGGTTAGGTTTAGGGCTAGGGTTAGGGGTAGTGTTAGGGAAAGGGTAAGGGTTATGTTTAGGGTTAGGGTCAGAGTTAGGGTTAGCATTAGGGTTGGGTTAAGGTTAGTGTCAGGATCAGGGTTAGGGTTAAGTTTAGGGGTACAGTTATGGTTGGGTTATGGTTAGGGTCAGAATCATGGTCAGGGTTAGGGTTAGGGGTACAGTCAGGGTCACGGTCAGGTTCAGGGTTAGGGTTGGGGTTAAGGTTAGGGTTAGGGTAGGGTTAGGGTTAGGGTTTGGGTTAGGGTTAGGGCTAGAGCTAGGGCTAGGTTTAGGGTTAGGGTTAGGTTTAGGTTTAGGGCTAGGGCTAGGGTTAGGTTTAGGGTTAGGGTCATGGTTAGGGTTAGGGTTAGGTTTAGGGTAAGGATTAGGTTTTGGCTACAGTTAGGGTTAGGGCTATGATTAGGGTCAGGGTCACGGTCAGGGTCAGGGTAAGGGTTAGGGTTAGGTTCAGGGTCAAGGTCAGGGTTAGGGTTATGGTTAAGGTTGGGGTTAGGGTTAGGGTTAGGGTAGGGTTAGGGTTAGAGTAAACGTTAGGGTAAGAATTAGGGTTAGGGTGAGGGTTAGGATTAGGGTTAGTGCTAGGGCTAGGCCTAGGGCTAGGGCTACGCTTAGGACTAGGCTTAGGGTTAGGGTTAAGGCTAGGGCCAGAGCTAGTTCTATGGTTAAGTTTAGGGTTAGGGTGACGGTTAAGGTAAGGCTTACAGGATAGGGTTAGGGTTATTGTTAGGGTTATGTTTATGGTTATGTTAAGGTTTAGGGTTAGGGTTAGGGTTAAGGTTAAGATTAGTGTTAGGGTTAGTGTTAGGGTTAGGTTAGGGTTAGGGTTACATTTAGGGTTAGGACTAGGGGTAGGGCTGTGTTAGGATTAGTGTTATTGTTAGGGTTAGGGAATAGGGCTAGGGTTAGGGTTAGTGCTAGTGTTAGGGCTTAGGTTAGGGTTAGGGCTAGGACTAGAGCTAGGGTTAGGGTCTGGGTCAGGGTCAGGGTCATGGGCAGTGTCAGGGTCAGGGTTAGGGTTAGGGTTAGGGCTATGGCTATGGTTAGGATTAGGGCTACAGTTAGAGTTAGGGTTAGGGTTAGGCCTAGGGCTAGGGCTAGGTTTAGTGTTAGGGTTAGGGCTAGGGTTAGGGTCAGGGATAGGGTTAGGGTTAGGGTTAGGGCTAGGGTTAGGTTTAGGACTAGGGTTAGGATTAGGGTTAGGGTTAGGGCTCGGTTTAGGGTTAAGGTTAGGATTAGCGTTAGGCTTAGGGCTAGGTTAAGGTTGGGTCACGGTTATGGTTTGGGTAAGGGTTAGGGCTAGGGTTAGGGTTCGGGTTAAGGGTAGGGTTAGGGTTAGGGTTTGGGCTAGGGTTAGGGTTAGGATTATGGTTAGGATTATGGTTAGGTTTAGGGTTAGGTGTAGGGCTAGAGCAAGGGTAAGGGTTAGGGTTAGGACTAGGACTAGGGTTAGGGTTAGTTCTAGTGTTAGGGTTAGGGTTAGGGCTAGAGCTAGGGCTAGGGTTAGGGTCAGGGTCAAGGTCAAGGTCAGGGTCAGGGTCAGGGTCCGAGTCCGAGTCAGGGTTAGGGTTAGGGTCCAGGTCAGGGTAACGGTCAGTTTGAGGGTCAGGATTAGGGTTAGGGTTAGGGTTAGGGCTATGGCTAGTGTTGGGATTAGGGCTAGGATTAGGGTTAGGGTTACGGTTAGGCCTAGGGCTAGGGCTAGCATAGGGTAGGGGTTAGGGCTAGGGTTAGGGCTAGGGTTAGGGTTAGGGCTAGGGCTAGGTTTAGGGTTAGGGTTAGAGTTATGGTTAACATAAGGGTTAGGGTTAAGTTTAGGGTTATGATTAGGGATACCATCAGGATTAGGGTTATGGCTAGGGTTACTGTTAGGGTTAGGGTTAGCGCTAGGATTAGGGTTAGGTTAGGGCTAGGGTTATCGTTAGGGTTAGGGTTAGGTTTAGTGTTAGGGTTAGTGTTAGGGCTAGGTTTAGGGTTATGGTTATTGCTAGGGCTAGTGTTAGGGTTAGGTGTAGGTTTAAGGTTAGGGCTAGGGTTAGGGTTAGGGTTAGGATTAGGGCTAGGGTTAGGGTTAGGATTAGTGTTAGGGCTAGGGCTAGGTTTAGGGTTATGGTTAGGTTTAGGTTTAGGGTTAGGGTTAGTGTTAGGGTTAGGGCTAGGGTTAGGGTTAGGGTTAGGTTTAGGGCTAGGGTTAGGATTAGGGTTAGGGCTAGGGCTAGGGCTAGGGTTAGGGTTAATGTTAGGGTTAGGGTTAGGGCTAGGGCTAGGGTTATTGTTAGGGTTAGTGTTAAGATTATGGTTAGGGGTAGTTTTAGGGCTAGAACTAGGGTTAGGGTTAGGGAGTGGGTTAGGGTTAGGGTAAGGGCTAGTGTTAGGGTTATGGTTAACGTAAGGGTTAGGGTTAAGGGTAGGTTTAGGATTAGGGCCAGGGTTAGGGTTAGGATTAGGATTAGGGTTAAGCCTAGGGCTTGGTTTAGGTTTAGGTTTAGGGTTACAGTTAGAGTTCTGGTTAACGTAAGGGTTATGGTTAAGGTTAGGGTTACATTTCGGGTTACGGTCAGGGTTAGGGTTAGGGTTATGGCTAGGGTTACTGTTAGGGTTAGGGTTAGGGCTAGGGCTATGGTTAGGTTTAGGGTTAGGGTTAGGGTTATCGTTACTGTTAGGATTAGGATTTGTGTTAAGGCTAGGTTTAGGGTTAGGCTTATTGTTAGGGCTATGGTTAGTTTTAGGTTTAGGATTAAGGTTAGGGCTAGGGTTAGGGTAAAGTTTCGGGTTAGGGCTAGGGATAGGGTTAGAGTTAGTGTTAGGGTTAGGTCTAGGGTTAGGGATAGGATTAGGGTTAGGTTTAGGTTTAGGGTTAGGGCTAAGGTTAGGGTTAGGGCTTGGGTTCGGTTTGGGGTTAGGGGTAGGGCTAGGGTGAGGTTTAGTGCTAGGGATAGGGTCAGGGTTAGGGTCAGGGTCAGGGTCAGGGTTAGGGTTAGGGTTAGGTTTAGAATTAGGGTTAGGGTTAGGGTCAGGGTCAGTGTCAGTGTCTGGGTAAGGGTCAGGGTCAGGGTCAGGGTCAGGTTAGGGTCAGGGTCAGGGTCAGGTTTAGGGTTAAGTTTAGGGTTAGGGTTAGGTTATGGTTAGGGTTAGGGTTAGGGACAGGTTAGGGGTAGGTTTAGGGTTAGGGTTATGGTAAGGGTTAGGGTTAGTGTTTGGGTTAGGGTTGGGGTTAGTGCTAGGTTAGGTTTAGGGTTAGAGTTAGGGTTATGGTTAGGGTTAGGGCTAGAGTTACGGTTATGGTTAGGGGTAAGGTTAAGGCTAGGGTTATGGTTAGGGTTAGGGATAGGGTTAGGGTTAGGGTTAGAGATAGGTTTAAGGTTAGTGCTAGGGTTAGGGTTAGGCTTAGTTTTAGGTTTGGGGTTGGTTTAGGTTTAGGGCTGGGGTTAGGCTTAGCTTTTGGGCTAGGTTTAGGGTTAGGGTTAGATTTAAGGTTAGGGCTAGGGTTAGAGTTAGGGTTAGGGCTAGGGTTAGGGTTAGGGTTAGGGCTAGGGGTAGGGGTAGGGTTTGTGTTAGGGCTAGGGCTAGGGTTAGGGTCAGGGTCAGGGGCAGGGGCAGGTCAATGTTCAGGGTCCAGGTCCGGGTCAGTGTTAGGGTCAGGGTCCGTGTCAGGGTCAGGGTCAGGTTGAGGGTCAGGAATAGGGTTAGGGTTAGGGTTAGTGCTAGGTCTAGGGTTGGAAATAGGGCTAGCATTAGGGTTAGGGGTACGGTTAGGCCTAGGGCTAGGGATAGTGTTAGGGTTAGGATTAGGTTTAGGGTTAGGGTTAGGATTAGGGCAAGTGTTAGGGTTAGGGCTAGGTCTAGGGTTAGCATTAATGTTAGGGTTAGGGGTAGGGCTAGAACTAGGTTTACAGTTAGGGTTATTGTTAGTGTTAGTGCTAGGGTTAGGGTTAGGGTTTGGGGTAGTTTTAGGGCTAGAGGTAGTGTTAGGGTTAGGGTTATTGCTAGGGTTAGGGTTAGGTTTAACATAAGGGTTAGTGTTAAGATTAATGTTAGGATTAGTGCCAAAGTTAGGGTTAGGATTAGGATTAAGGTTAGGCCTAGGGCTAGGTTTAGGTTTAGGGTTAGGTTTAGAATTCTGGTTAACATAAGGGTTAGGGTTCAGGTTAGGGTTACGGTTAGGGTTACGGTCAGGGTTAGGGTTAGGGTTAGGACTAGGGTTACTGTTAGGGTTAGGGTTAGGGTTAGGACTAGGGTTAGGGTTAGGTTGGGGTTAGGTTTCTCATTATGGTTAGGGTTATGGTTAGTGTTAGGGCTAGGTTTAGGTTTAGCGTTATTGTTAGGGCCAGGGTTAGGGTTAAGGTTTAGGGCTAGCGTTAGGGTTAAGGTTAGGGCTAGAGTTAGGGTTATGGTTAGGGCTAGGTCTAGGGCTAGGTCTAGGGTTAGGGTTAATGATAGGGTTAGGATTAGGCCTAGGGCTAGGTTTACGGTTAGGGTTAGGCTTAGGATTAGTGCTAGGGTTAGGGATAATTTTAGGGCTAGAGCTAGGGTTAAGGTTAAGGTTAGGTTTAGGGCTAGGCTTAGTGTTAGGGTTAACATAAGGGTTAGGGTTAAGGTTAGGGTTAGGATTAGGGCCAGGGTTAGGGTTAGGATTAGGATTAGGGTTAGGCCTAAGGCTAGGTTTAGGTTTAGGCATAGGGTTAGAGTTATCGTTAACATAAGGGTTAGGGTTAAGGTTAGGGTTAGGATTCGCGTTATGGTCAAGGTTAGGGTTAGGGTTATGGCTAGGGTTACTGTTACAGTTAGGGTTAGGGTTAGGGCTAGGGTTAGTGCTAGGGTTACAGTTAGGGTTCGGGTTAGAGTTAAGTTTAGGGTTAGGTTAAGGTTATGGTTAGGGTTAGGGTTAGGGCTAAATTTAGGGTTAGGGTTATTGTTAGGGCTAGGGTTAGGGTTTGGTTTAGGGTTAAGGTTAGGGCTAGGGTTAGGGTTAGGGTTAGGGTTAGGGCTAGGGTTAGGGTTAGGGCTAGGGTTAGGAGTAGGGTTAGGTTTAGGGTTTGGGTTAGGTTTAGGGTTAGGGTTAGGGTTAGGGCTAGGGTTAAGATTAGGGGTAACGGTAGGGTCAGGGTTAGGGTTAGGGTCAGGGTAAGGTTCAGAGATAGGGTTAGGTTTAGAATAAGGGTTAGGATCAGGGTCAGGGTCAGTGTCCGGGTCAGGGTCAGGGTCAGGGTCAGTCCCAGGTTCAGGGTTAAGGTTAGGGTTAGGGTAGGTTATGGTTAGGCTTAGGGTTAGGGTTAGGATAGATTAGGGTTAGGGTTAGGGTTATGGTAAGGGTTAGGGTTAGGGTTTGGGTTAGGGTGGGGGTTAAAGTGGGGGTTAGGTTTAGGGTTAGAGTTAGGGTTATGGTTAGGTTTAGGGCTAGGTTTAGGGTTATGGTTAGAGGTAAGGTTAAGGCTAGTGTTAAGGTTATGGTTAGGGAGAGGGTTAGGGTTAGGTCTAGGGTTAGGTTTAGGCTTAGTGTTAGGGTTAGGGCTAGGTTTAGGTTTAGGTCTGGGGTTAGGCTTAGGTTTAGGGCTAGGTTTAGGGTTAGGGTTAGATTTAGTGTTAGGGCTAGGATTAGAGTTAGGGTTAGGGTTAGGGTTAGGGTTAGGGTGAGGGGTAGGGGTAGGGTTAGAGCTAGGGTTAGGGTGTGCAACTTGTTCCCTGAGTTAGAAAACGTCAAGAAAGTGTCGTTTCTGCTGTCACTGTCCTTCTGCACGTGTGTATGCTGAAGGGAGAAATGGCACAGTAAGATTTGTTTCTGCCAGCAAATACACTGGATCTAAGGAAATGTGAACACACTGAGGAAACACTTGTGGGAGCTACTGTGGCTAAAACTGAGCTTCCCTACTCACAGGGGAGCAAGAGAAATGCTAATTTCCTCAAACACAGTTACCTACGCAGAATCTGTACTACTGCGCAGATTGGCAAAACTAGCGTGATCTAATGCAAGTCTCTTTAGGCGAAAAACTCATTTCTGACAAAGTTGCTCAAATGCCTCTCAGAAGTGTGCAACTTGTTCCCTGAGTTAGAAAACGTCGAGAAAGTGCTGTTTCTGCTAACACTGTACTTCTACACATGTGTTTGCTGAAGGGAGAAACGGCACAGTAACGCAGAACTTGTTCCCTGAGTTCGAAAACATTGAGAAAGTGTCGTTTCTGCTAGCACTGTACTTCAGCACATATGTTTGCTGAGGAGCGAAAGTACAGTATTTTATTTTTCTCTGAGCAAATACAATGTATCTAAGAAATGTGAACACACTGAGGAAACACTTGTGGGAGCTACTGTGACTAAAACTGAGCTTCCCTACTCACAGGGAAGCAAGAGAAATGCTGATTTCATCAAACACAGTTACCTACTCAGAATCTGTACTACTGCACAGATAGGCAAAACTAGTGCATTCTAATGCAAGTCTCTTTAGGCAAAAAACTCATTTCTGACAAAGTTGCCCAAATGCATCTCAGAAGTGTGCAACTTGTTCCCTGAGTTAGAAAACATCGAGAAAGTGTCATTTCTGCTAGCACTGTCCTTCTACACATGTGTTTGCTGAAGGGCGAATCGGCACAGTAACGCATGTTTCTACCAGCAAGTACACTGTTTATAAGGAAATGGGAACACAGTGAGGAAACACTTGTGGAAGCTACTGTGACTAAAACTGAACTTCCCTACTCTCAGGGAATCAAGAGAAATGCTGATTGAATCAAACACAGTTACCTATTCAGAATCTGTACTACTACACAGATTGGCAAACCTAGTGCGTTCTAATGCAAGATTTCTTAGGCGAAAAAAATCATTTCTGAAAAAGTTGCCCAAATACATCTCAGAAGTGTGCAACTTGTTCCCTGTATTCAAAAATGTTGAGAAAGTGTCATTTCTGCTAGCACTGTACTTCAACACATATGTTTGCTGAAGAGCGAAACAGCACAGTATCACATTTTTCTGCCAGCAAATACACTGTTTCTAAAGAAATATGAACAGACTGAGGAAACACTTGTGGGAGCTCCTGTGACTAAAATTGAGCTTCACTACGCACAGGGAAGCAAGAGAAATGCTGATTTCATCAAACACAGTTACCTACTCAGAACCTGTACTGCTACACAGATTGGCAAAACTAGTGCATTCTAATGTGAAAAATTTGTTTCAGACAAGGTTGCCCAAATGCATCTCAGAAGTGTGCAACTTGTTCCTTGAGTTAGAAAACGTCGAGAAAGTGTCATTTCTGCTAGCACTGTACTTCTACACATGTGTTTCCTGAAGGGAGAAATGGCACAGTAAAGTATGTTTCTGCCGGCAAATACACTGTTTCTAATGAAATGTGAACACACTGAGGAAACACATTTGGGAGCTCCTGTGACTAAAACTGAGCTTCCCTACTCACAGGGAAGCAAGAGAAATGCTAATTTCATCAAACACAGTTACCTACTCAGAATCTGTACTACTGAACAGATTGGAAAAACTAGTGCGTTCTAATGCAAGTCTTTTTAGGCAAAAAACTCATTTCTGACAAAGTTGCTCAAATGCCTTTCCAAAGTGTGCAACTCTTTCCCTGAGCTAGAAAAAGTCGATAAAGTGTGGTTTCTCCTAGCACTGTACTTCTACACATGTGTTTGCTGAAGGGCGAATCGGCACAGTAACCCATGTTTCTGCCAGCAAATACACTGTTTCTAAGAAAATGTGAACACACTGAGGAAACATTTCTGGGAGTTCGTGTGACTAAAACTGAGCTTCCCCACTCACAGGGAAGTAAGAGAAATCCTGATTTCATCAAACACAGTTACCTATTCAGAATCTGTACTACTGCGGAGATAGGGAAAACTATTGCATTTTAACAGAAGTCTTTTCAGGCGAAAAAACCATTTCTGAAAAAGTTGCCCAAATGCATCTCAGAAGTGTGTAATGTGTTCCCTGAGTTTGAAAACATGTCGAGAAAGTGTTCTTTCTGGCTAGCACTGATTACTTCTACTCATTATGTTTGCTGAAGTGCGATACAGCACAGTATCACAGTTTTTTGACAGCAAATACACTGTTTCTACGGAAATGTGAACAGACTGAAGAAACACTTATGGGATCTCCTGTGACTAAAATTGAGCTTCCCTACTCACAGGGAAGCAAGAGAAATGGTGATTTCATCAAACAGAGTTACCTACTCAGAATCTGTACTACTTGCACGACTAATGCAAAACTAGTGCATTCTTAAAGCAAGTCTCTTTAGGCAAAAAACTCATTTCTGACAAAGTTGCCCAAATGCATCTCAGAAGTGTGCAACTTGTTCCCTGAGTTAGAAAACGTTGAGAAAGTGTCGTTTCTGCTAGCACTGTACTTCTACACATGTGTTTGCTGAAGTGCAAAACGGCACAGTAATGCATGTTTTTGCCAGCAAGTACACTGTTTCTAAGGAAATGTGAACACACTGAGGAAACACTTGTGGGAGCTACTGTGACTAAAACGGAGCTTCCCTACTCACAGGGAAGCAAAAGAAATGCTGATTGAATCAAACACAGTTACCTACGCAGAATATGCACTACTGCGCATATAGGGAAACCTAGTGCGTTCTAATGCAAGTCTCTTTAGGCGAAAAAAATCATTTCTTAAAAAGTTGCAGAAGTGCATCTCAGAAGTGTGCAACTTGCTCCCTGAGTTTGAAAACGTTGAGAAAGTGTCGTTTCTGCTAATACTGTACTTCAGCACATACGTTTGCTGAATAGCGAAACAGCACAGTATTTCATTTTTCTGCCAGCAAATACACTGTTTCTAAGGAAATGTGAACACACTGAGGAAACACTTGTGGGAGCTACTGTGACTAAAACTGAGCTTCCCTACTCACAGGGAAGCAAGAGAAATGCTGATTTCATCAAAGACAGTTACCTACTCAGAATCTGTACTACTGCGCAGATAGGCAAAACTAGTGCATTCTAATGCAAGTCTCTTTAGGCAAAAAACTCATTTCTGACAAAGTTGCAAAAACTGCCTCTCAGAAGTGTGCAACTTGTTCCCTGAGTTAGAAAACGTCGAGAAAGTGTCGTTTCTGCTAGCACTGTACTTCTACACATGTGTTTGCTGAAGGCCAAAACGGCACAGTAACCATTTTCTGCCAGCAAATATACTGTTTCTAAGGAAATGTGAACACAGTGAGGAAACACTTGTGGGAGCTACTGTGACTAAAACTGAGCTTCCCTACTCAGAGAGAAGCAAGAGAAATGCTGATTTCATCAAACACAGCTACATACTCAGAATCTGTACTACTGCGCAGATTGGCAAAACTAGTGCATTCTATTGCAAGTCTTTAGGCAAAAAACTCATTTCTGACAAAGTTGCCCAAATGCATCTCAGAAGTGTGCAACTTGTTCCCTGAGTTAGAAAACGTCGAGAAAGTGTCGTTTCTGCTAGCACTGTACTTCTACACATGTGTTTGCTGAAGGGCGAAACGGCACAGTAACGCATGTTTCTGCAAGCAAGTACACTGTTTCTAAGGAAATGTAAAGCACACTGAGTAAAACTTGTGGGAGCTACATGTGACTAAAACTGAGCTTCCCTACTCACAGGGAAGCAAGAGAAATGCTGATTTCACCAAACACAGTTACCTACGCAGAATATGAACTACTGCAGCAGATTGCGCAAAACTAGTGATTGCAAGTCTCTTTGGCCCAATAACCATTTATGACAACGTTGCTCAAATGCGTATCAGAAGTGTGCAACTGTTCCCTTGATTAGAAAACTCGAAAAGTGTCTTTCTGCTAGCACTGTACTTCTACACATGTGTTTCTGAGGGGAAAGCACAGTAACGCATTTTTTGTAGCAAATACACTGTTTCTAATGAAATGTGAACACACTGAGGAAACACTTGTGGGAGCTACTGTGACTAAAACTGAGCTTCCCTACTCACAGGGAAGCAAGAGAAATGCTGATTTCATCAAACACAGTTACCTACGCAGAATCTGAAATACTATGCCGAATCGCAAACTAGTGCGTTCTAATGCAAGTCTCTTTAGGCAAAAAAATCAATTCAGACAAAGTTGCCCAAATGCATCTCAGAAGTGTGCAACTTGCTCCCTGAGTTCGAACACGTTGAGAAAGTGTTATTTCTGCTGGCACTGTACTTCAACACATATGTTTGCTGAAGTGTGAAACAGCACAGTATTGCATTTTTCTGCCAGCAAATACACTTTTTCTGAGGAAATGCGAACACACTGAGGGATAGGGTTAGGGTAGGGTGAGGGTTAGGGTTAGGGCTAGGGTTAGGGTTAGGATTTGTTCTAGGGTTAGGTTTAGGTTTAGATTAGGGCTAGGGTTAGGGTTAGGACTTGGGTTTAGGGTTAGGGTAAGATGTGTGTTAGGTTTAGGCCTAGGGTTAGGATTATGGTTAAGGTTAGAGTTATGGCTAGTGTTAGGGTTAGGGCTAGAGTTATGGTAAGGGCTAGGCCTAGGGCTAGGGGTAGCGTTAGAGTTAGGATAGGGTTAGGTTAGGGTTAGGGTTAGGGTTAGGGCTAGGGCTAAGTTTAGGGTTAGTGTTAGGTTAGGGTTAGGGCTAGGGTTAGGTTTAGGTTTAGGGTCAGAGTTAGGGCTAGGATTAGGTTTACGGTTATGGTTAGGGCTTGGGCTAGGGTTAAGGTTAGAATTAGAGCTAGGACTAGGGTTATGGTTAGCATTAGGGTTACGGTTAGTGCTAGGGCAAGGGCTAGGATTAGGGCTAGGTTTAGGGTTAGGGTTAGGGCTAGGGCTAGGGCTAGGGTTAGTGTTAGGGTTAGGATTAGGGCTAGGGTTAGGTTTAGGGTTAGGGTTAGGGTTAGGGCTAAGGTTAGGGTTGGGGTTAGGGTTAGGGTTAGGGCTAGGTTTAGGGTTAGGGTTAGGGTTACGGTTAGGTTTAGGGTTAGGATTAGGATTAGGATTAGGGTAGGATTAGTCTTAGGGTCAGCGCTAGGTTTAGGGTCAGGGTTAGGGCTAGGGTTACAGTTAGGGTTAAGGTTATGGTCAGAGCTAGTGTTAGGGTTAGGGTTTGTGGTAGAGTTAGGGTTAGGGTTAGGTTTATGGTTAGTGTTACAGTTAGGGCTAGGGTTAGTGTTAGGGTTAGGATTAGGGTTAGGGTTAGAGTTAGGGTTAGGGTTAGAAATAAGGCTAGGGTTAGAGCTGGGGCTAGGATTAGGAATATGGTTAGGGTTAGGGTTAAGTTAGGGTGAGGGTTTTGGTTAGGGCTAGAGTTAGGGTTAGGGGTAGGGTTAAGGTTAGCATTAGGGCTAGTGTTAGGGTTAGGGTTTGGTCTAGGTTTAGGGTTAGGTTTAGGGTTAAGTCTAGGGTTAGGGTTAGGTTTAGGGTTAGTGTTAGGGTTAGGGCTAGGGTTAGATTTAGCGTTAGGTTTAGGGTTAGGGCTAGGGTTAGGGCTAGGGTTAGATTTATGATTAGGGTTAGGGCTAGGGCTATTGTTAGGCTTAGGGTTATGGTTATGGCTAGGGCTAGGTTTATGGTTATGGTTAGGGGTACGGTTAGGGCTAGGGCTAGGCCTAGGCTTATGGTTAGGGTTAGGGTTAAGGCTAGGGCTATGGTTAGTGTTTGGTTTAGGGTTAGGGCTAGGGTTAGGGTTGGGGTTAGTGTTAGGGCTAGGGCTAGGGTTAGGGTTAAGGTTAGTTTTAGGGCTAGGGTTAGGGTTAGGGTTAAGGTTAGCTTTAGGGTTAGGATTTGGGCTAGTGTTAGGGTTAGGGTTAGGGTTAGTGCTAGGGTTAGGGTTAGGGTTAGGTTAGGGATAGGGTTTGGGCTAGGGTTAGGTTTAGGGTTAGGGTTAGGGCTAAATTTAGGGCTGTGGTCTGTTTTAGGGTTAGGGTTAGGGTTAGGGCTAGGGTTAAGGTTACAGTTAGGGTTAGGGCTAGGACTAGGGTTAGGGTTAGTTTTAGGTTTAGGGCTAGGGCTAGGGTTATGGTTAGGTTTAGGGTTACGGTTAGGGAAGGGCTAGGGCTACGGTAAGGGTTAGGGTTAGGGCTAGGGCTAAGGCTAGTGTTAGTGTTAGGGTTAGGATTAGGGCTAGGGTTAGGGTTAGGGTTAGGGCTAAGTTTAGGTTTGGGGTTAGGGTTAGGGTTAGGGCTAGGGTTAGGGTTAGGGTTAAGGCTAGGGCTAGGGTTAGGGTTAGGGTTAGTGTTAGGGCTAGGGTTAGGGTTTGGGTTAGAGTTAGGTTCTGGGTTAGGGGTAGGACTAGTGTTAGGGTTAGGGCTAGGTTTAGGGTTAGGATTAAGGATAGAGGTAGGACTAAGGTTAGTGTTAGCATTAGGGTTTGGTCTTGAGTTATGGTTAGAGTTAGGGTTAGGGCTAGTGTTAGGTTTAGGGTTAGGGTTAAGGCTAGGGCTAGGGTTAGGATTAGGGTTAGTGTTAGGGCTAGGGTTAGGGTTTGGGTTAGGGTTAGTGTTAGGTTTTGGGTTAGGGCTAGGACTAGTGTTAGGGTTAGGGTTAGGGTTAGGTCTAGGGTTAGGGTTAAGGTTAGAGTTAGGGCTAGGGTTAGGGTTAGCTTTAGGGTTTGGGCTAGTGTTATGGTTAGGGTTAGGGTTAGGGTTAGGACTAGGGTTAGGGTTAAGGTTTGGGCTAAGGTTAGGTTTAGGTTTAGGGTTTGGTTTAGGGATAGGGTTAGGTTTTGGGTTATCGTTAGTGTTAGGGCTAGGATTAGGGTTAGGGTTAGGTTAGGGTTAGGGTTAGGGTTAGTCTTAGGGTTAGGGCTATGTCTATGGCTAGGGTTAGGGTTAGAGTTAGGGTTAGGTTTAGGGTTAGGACTTAGGCTAGGGTTAGGCTTAGTGTTAGGGTTAGGGTTAGTGGTAGGTTTAGGGTTAGGTTTAGGGTTAGGATTACGGTTAGGGGTAGGGATACGATTAAGTTTAGGGTTATGGTAAGGTTTAGGGTTAGGGTTAGGGTTAGGGTTGGGTTAGGGTTAGGGTTAGGGTTAGGGCTAGGGCTAGGGCTCAGGGTTATGGTTAGAGTTAGGTTTAGGGTTAGGGGTAGGGTTAGGGCTAAGGCTAGGGTTTGGAATATGGTTAGATTTAGGGTTAGGTTATGGTCAGGGTTAGGGTTAGGGCTAGAGTTAGGGTTAGGGATAGGGTTAAGGTTACCATTAGGTTTAGGGGTAGTGTTAGGATTTGGTCGAGGTTTAGGGTTAGGTTTAGGGTTAAGGCTAGGGTTAGGGTTAGGTTTAGGGTTAGGGTATCGTCTAGGGTTAGGGTTAGGTTTAGGGTTTGGGCTAGGATTAGGGTTAGGGTTAGGGTTAGGACTAGGGTTAGTGTTAGGTTTAAGGTTAGGGTTAGGGCTAGGGTTAGGGTTAGGGTTTGGGCTAAGGTTAGGGTTAGTGTTAGGGCTAGGGTTAGGTTTAGGGTTAGGGCTATGGTTAGGGTTAGGGTTACCATTAGGTTTAGTGTTAGGTTTAGGGTTAGGGTAAGGGTAAGGGTTAAGTTTAGGGTTAGGGTTAGGATAGGGTTAGGTTAGGGTTAGGGTTAGGGCTAGGGTTAGGGTTAAGGCTAGGGCTAGGGCTATTGTTAGTGTTAGGGTTAGGGTTAGGTTAAGGTTAGGTTAGGGTTACAGTTAGTGTTAATGATAGGGCTAGGGTTAGGTTTAAGGCTAGGGTTAGGTTTAGGGTTAGGATTAGGGTTAGGGTTAGGGCTAGGGTTAGGGTTAGGGTTTGGGCTAAGGTTAGGGTTAGGGTTAGGGTTAGGGCTAGGGTTAGGGTTAGGGTTAGTTTTAGGGTTATGGTTTCGGCTACAGTTAGATTTAGGTTTAGGTTTAGGGTTTGGGCTAGGTTTATGGTTAGGGTTACGGTTACGTTTAGGTTTAGGTTTAGTGTTAGGGTTATGGTAAGGGTAAAGGTTAGGGTTAGGGTTAGAATAGGGTTAGGTTAGGGTTAGGGTTAGGTTTATGGTTAGGGCTAGGGTTAGAGTTAGGGCTAGGGGTAAAGCTATTGTTAGGGTTGTGGTACAGTTAGGTTAGGTTAGGTTTAGGGTTAGGGCTAGGGTTAGGGTTAGGTCTAGGGTTAGTGTTAGGGCTAGGGTTAGGGTTAGGGTTTGGGCTAAGGCTAGGGTAAGGGTCAGGGTTAGTTCTAGGGTTATGGTTACGGGTAGGGCTAGGGCTAGGTTTAGGGTTAGGGTTAGGGTTTAGGTTAGGTGTACAGTTAGTGTTAGGGTTAGGGCTAGGTGTAGGGTTAGTGTTAGGGTTAGGTTTGGGGCTAGGGTTATGTTTACTGATAGGGTTAGGGCTAAGGTTAGGTTTGGGCTTAGTTTTAGGGTTTCTAGCTAAGGTTATGGTTATGTATAGGGATAGGGTAAGGGCTAGGGTTAGGGTAGGGCTAGGGTTACAGTTTGGGTTAGGGCTAGAGTTAGGATTAGGGTTAGGGTTAGGGTTAGAATTAGGGGGGGTGGGGGAATTTAGAGGTTTGGGTACGGCTCGGTTTTTTAGTTAGGTTTAGGTTTATGGTTAGGGCTAGGGTTAGGGGTAGGGTAAGGTCAGTGTTAGTGTTAGGGTTAGGGTTACTGCTAGGGGTATGTTTAGGGTTAGTTTATGGTTAGGGTTAGGTTTAGAATTAGGGTTAGGGTTAGATTTTGGGTTAGGTTTGGGTTAGGGCTAGGGTTAGGGCTAAGGCTAGGGTTAAGGTTAGGGTTAGGGTTAGGGTTAGGGCTAAATTTAGTTTTAAGGTTATGGTTAGAGTTAGCTTTATGTCTAGGTTTAGGGTAAGGATGAGGTTTGGGCTAGGGCTAGGTTTATGGTTACGGTTAGGGTTAGGGGTAGGGTTAGGGGTAGGATTAGGGCTAGAGTTAGGGCTGCGGATAGGGTTTGGTTAGGGTTATGGTTAGGGTTAGGATTAGGGCTAGGTTTAGGGTTAAGGTTAGGGATAGGGATAGGGTTAGGTTTAGGGTTAAGTCTAGGGTTTCGGTTACGTTTAGTGTTAAGTCTAGGGCTAGGGGTAGGGTTAAGTTTTGGGTTAAGGCTAGGGTTAGGGTTATGGTTAGGATTAAGGTTAGCGTTAGGGCTAAGGTTAGGGTTAGAGTTTGGTATAGGGTTAGGGTTAAGTTTAGAGTTAGGGCTAGGGTTAGGGTTAGGTTAGGGTTAGGTTATGGTTAGGGTTAGAGTTAAGGTTAGGGTTAGGATTAGGGTTAGATTTAGGGTTAGGGCTAGGGTCAGGGCTAAGGCTATGGTTAGGGCTAGGGCTAGGCTTAGGGTTAGGGTTAGGAGTAGGGCTAGGGCTAGAGTTAGGGTTAGGTTTAGGGTTTGGTTAGGGTTAGGGTTAGGGTTAGGATAGGGTTACGGTTAGGGTTAGGGCTAGAATTAGGGTTAGGGTTAGGGCTGGGGGTAGGGTTAGTGTTAAGGTTAGGATTATGGTAAGGGATAGGAATTAGTTAGGGTTTTGGTTGGGGTTAGGGCTAGGGTTTGGCTTTGGGTTAGCTTTAGGGCTAGGTTTAGGGTTAGAGTTAGGGTGAGGGCTAGAACTAGGGCTTGGGTTAGGGTTAGGTGTAGGGTTAGGGTTAGAGTTAGGGTTAGGGTTATGTCTAGGTTTAGGGTTAGGTTTATGGTTTGAGTTAGGTTAGGGTTAGGTTAGGGTTAGGGTTAGGTTTAGGGTTAGGGAAAGTGTTAGGTTTAGGGTCAGGGTAAGGGTCAGGTTCAGGGTCAGGTTCAGAGTCAGTTTCAGGGTCAGGGTCAGGGTTAGGGTCAGGGTCAGCGTCAGGGTTAGGGTTAGGGCTAGGGCTAGGGCAATGGTTAGGTTAAGCGTTCGGCTAGGGCTAGAGCTAGGGCTAGGGTTAGGGTTAGGTTTATGGTTAGGGTTAGATTAGGGTTAGGATTAGGGCTAGGAATATGGTTTGGGTTAGGGTAAGTGTTAGTGTAAGGGATAGGGTTAGTGTTAGGGTTTGGGTTAAGGTTCGGGCTAGGGTTTGGGTTAGGGTTAGCTTTAGGGCTAGTTTTAGGGTTAGGGTTATGCTTAGGGCTAGGGCTAGGGCAAGGATTAAGGTTAGGTTTAGGGTTAGTGTTACAGTTAATGTTAGGGGTAGGGCTAGGGTAAGGGTTAGGGTTAGGGTTATTGTCAGGGTCAGGGTCTGAGTAAGGGTCGTGGTAAGGTTCAGGGTCAGGGTCATGGTCAAGGGCAGGGATAGTGTTAGGGTTAGAGCTAGGGCTAGGGCTAGGGTTAAGTTTATGGTTAGGGTTAGGGTTAGGGTTAGGGTTAGGGCTAAGGCTTGACCTAGGGTTAGGGTTAGGGCTAGTTTTAGGGTTAGGGTTAGGGTAAGTTTTAGGGTTGGGTTAGGATTAAAACTAGGGCTATGGTTAGGGTTAGGGTTAGGGCTAGGGTTAGTGTTAGGGTTAGGGTTAGGGCTAGTATTAGGGTTAGGGATAATTAGTTTTAGGGCTGGGTTAGGATTAAGGCTAGGGCTATGGTCAGGGTTAGGGTTAGGGCTAGGGTTAGTGTTAGTGTTAGTGTTAGGGTAGTGTTAGGTTTGGGTTAGGTTAGGGTTAGGGTTAGGGTAGGGTTAGGGTTGGGTAAGGGTCAGGGTTAGGGTTAGGGTTAGTGTTAGGGTTATGGATAGGGTTAGGTTTGGGTTAGGGTTAGGGTTTGGGTTAGTGTTAGTGTTAGTGCTCAGGATTAGGGTTAGTGTTAGGGTTAGGGTTAGTGTTAGGGTAAGGGTAAGGGTAAGGGTTAGGTTTAGGGTAAGGGTTTGGGTTAGGGTTAGTGCTAGGGCTAGGCCTAGGGCTAGGGCTACGGCTAGGGCTAGGGCTCAGGTTTAGGTTTAGAGTTAGGGTTAAGGTTAGGGTTAGGTTTAGGGTTAGGGTCAGGGCTAGTGTTAGGGTTAGGTTTAGGGCTAAGGTTATTTATAGGGCTAGGGTTAAGGTTAGGGTTAGGGTTATGGTTAGGGCTCGGGTTAGGTTTAGGTTTAGTTAAGGTTAGTGTTAGGGTCGGGATTGATGTTTGGATGGGGTTATTTTAGGGTAAGTGTTAGTTTTGGGTTAGGGTTAGTGTTACGGTAGGGTTACGGTTAAAGTTAGGGTTAGGGCTAGGCTAGGGTTAGGGTTAGTGTTAGGGTTAGAGTTAGGGTTAGGGCTAGAGTTAGTTTTAGTGTTAGGGCTAAGGTTAAGGTTAGGGTTAGGGTTAGTTTTAGGGCTAGGGTTTGGGTTAGGGTTAGGGTTAGGGCCAAGGTTAGGGTTAGGGTTAGGGTTGGGTTAGTTTTAGGGTTAGGGGTAGCATTAGGTTAGGGTTAGGGTTAGGGTTAGGGTTAGGTCTAGGGTTAGGGTTAGGGTTAGGGCTAGGGTTAGGTTTAGGGTTAGTTTTAGGGCTAGGGTTAGGGTTAGGGTAATATTAGGGTTAGGGTTAGAGTTAGGTTTAGGGTTGCGGTTAGGACTAGGGCCAGGGCTAGGGTTAGTTTTGGAGTTAATGTTAGGGTTAGGGTTAGGGTGAAGTTTACTATTAGGGTTAGCGCTAGGGCTAGACCTAGGTCTAGGGCTAGTGGTAGAACTCAGGGTTAATGTTAGGATTATGTTAGGGTTAGGGATAGGGTTAGGGCTAGGGTTAGGTTTAGTGTTAGGGTTAGGGCTAGGGGTAGGGTTAGGGTTAGGGTTAGGGTTATGGTTAGGTCTAGGGTTATGGTTAGGTTTAGAGTTATTGTTAGGGTTAGGGTTAGGGCTAGTGTTAGGTTTAGGGTTAGTGTTAGGGTTGGGGTTGAGGTTGGGTTATTATAGTGTTAGGGTTAGGTTTGTTTTAGGGTTAGGGTTATGGTTAGGGTTAGAGTTATGGTTAGGGTTAGGGTCAGTGTCCCGGTCCGTGTCAGTGTCAGTGTCAGGGTTAGGTTCAGGTTAATGGTCAGGGTCAGGTACAGGGTCAAAGTCAGGGTTAGGGTTAGGGTTAGGGTTATTGTTAGGGTAATGTGCAGGGCTAATTGCTAGGGTTAGGGTTATGGTAGGGGTAGTGCTAGGGTTACGGTTAGGGTTAGGGTTATGGCTAGGGCTAGGGTTAGGGTTTGCGCTAGGGTTAGAGTTAAGGTTAGTGTAAGGGTTAGGAT
>NW_026131401.1:0-2500 GCF_903995435.1 Acomys russatus | reverse complement strand
ATTAGGTTTAGGGTTAGGGATAGGGCTAGGGTTAGGTTTAGGTTTAGGGCTAAGGTTAGGGCTAGGGCTAAGGTTAGGGTTAGGGTTAATGTTGGGTTAGGGTTAGGGCTATTGCTAGGGCTAAGCCTATGGCTAGGGCTAGGACTAAAGGTTAGTGTTAGGGTTAGGATTAGGGGTAAGGCTAAGGTTAGCTCTAGGGTTAGGTTTAGGATTAGGATTAGGGCTAGGGCTAGTGTTAGGGTTAGTTTTTGGGTTAGGGTTAGGGTTGGGTTAGGGCTAGAGTTAGGGTTAGGGTTAGGGTTAGGGCTAGAGTTGGGTTAGGGTTAGGGATAGAGTTAGGGTTAGATTTAGTGTTAGTGTTAGGGTTAGGGCTAGGGTTAGGGTTAGGGTTAGGGCTAGGCCTAGGTCTAGGGCAAGGGCTAGGATTAGGGTTACGTTTAGGTTTAGTGTTAGGGTTAAGGTTAAGGTTAGGGTTAGGTTCAGGTTAGGGTTTGGGTTAGGGTCAGGGTCAGGGTCAGAGTCAGAGTCAGGGTCAGGGTTAGGGTTAGTGTTAGGGTTAGTGTTAGGGCTAGGGCTAAGTGTTAGGGGTAGGGTTAATGCTAGGGTTAGGATTAGGTTTAGCGCTAGGGTTAGTGCTAGGGGGAGGGCTAGGGGTTAGGGTTAGGGTTAGAGTTATGGTTTGGGCTAGGGTTAGGGTTTGGGTTAGGCTTAGGGTTAGCCCTATGGATAAGGTTAGGGTTAGTGTTAGGGTTAGGTTAGGGTTAGGGTGAGGGTTTAGGGTTATGGTAAGTGTTAGGGTTAGGGTTAGGGTTATTGTTATGGTTAGGGTAAAGGTTAGGTTTAGGGTTAGGGTTACGGCTAGGGTTAGTGCTAGGGTTAGGGTTAGATTTAAGGCTAGGGCTAGGGCTAGGGTTAGGGTTAGGGTTAATTTTGGATTATGGTTAGGGTGAGGGTTAGGGTTTAGGTCTAGGGTTAATGTTAGGTATAGGGTTAGGGCTAGGGCTAGTGTTAATGTTAGTGTTAGGGTTAGGGTTAGGTTTAGGGCTAGGGTTAGGGTTAGGGTTAGGTTTAGGGTTGGGGTTGGGGATGTGGTTAGGGTTAGGATTAGGGTTAGGTTTAGAGTTAGGTTAGGGTTATTGTTAGGGTTAGAGTTAGTTTAGGGTTAGTGTTAGGGTTAGGGCTAGGGTTAGAGTTAGGGTTAGTGCTAGGGTTAGGGTTAGGTTTAGAGATAGGGTTTAACGGGTTAGGGTTAGGGTTAGGGCTAGGGTTAGGGTTAGCCTTAGGGTTACTGCTAGGTTCGGGTTAGGGTTAGGTTAGGGTTTGAGTTAGGGTTAGTGTTAGGTCTAAAGTTAGCATTTGGGTTACGGTTAGGGTTAGGTAAAGGGTTAGGGTTATGGTTAGTGTTAGGTCTAGGGCTAGGCCTAGCGTTAGCATTAGTGTTAAGGTTAGGGTCAGGGTGAGTGTTAGGGTTAGGGTTAGTGCTAGGGCTAGGCCTAGGACTAGGGTTAGGGCAAGGGCTATAGCTAAATTTAGGTTTAGTATTAAGGCTAGGGCTAGGGCAAGGTCTATGTTTAGCGTTATGCATAGGATGAGGGTTAAGTTGAGGCTTATGGGATAGGGTTAATGTTATGGTTATGGTTAGGGTTAGGGTTACGGTTAGGGTTAGGATTAGTTTCAGGGCTAGGTCTAGGGCTAGGGTTAGAGTTGGGTTAGGGCTTGGGTTAGGGTTAATGTTAGTGTTAGTTTTAGGGCTAGGCTAGGGCTAAGGCTAGGGTAAGTGCTAGGTCTAGGGTTAGGGTTAGGGTTAGGGTGAGGGTTAGGTTTAAGTTTAGGATCAGGGTCAGGGTCAGGGTCCGGGTCAGGGTCAGGTCAGGGTCAGGTTCAGGGTCAGGGTCAGGGTCAGGTTTAGGGATAGGGTTAGGGTTAGGGTTATGATTAGGGTTAGGGCTAGGGTTAGGGTTCGGGTTTTGGTTAGGGCTAGTGTTAGGAATAGGGTTAGGGTTAGGGCTAGGGCTAAAACTAGGGTTACGGTAGTGTTAAGTTTAGGGTTAGGGTTAGGGTTAGGGCTAGGGCTACAGTTAGGGTCAGGGTTAGGGTTAGGTTTAGGGTCAGGGTCAGGGTCAGGGTCAGTATAAGGGTCAGGGTCAGATTTAGGGATAGGGTTAGAGATAGGGTTAGGGGTCAGGGTCAGGTTTAGAGATAGGTTTAGGGTTATGGTTATGATTAGGGTTAGGGCTAGGGTTAGGGTTCAGGGGTTTGGTTAGGGCTATTGTTAGGGTTAGGGTTAAGGTTAGGGCTAGGGCTAAAACTAGGGTTACGGTAGTGTTAAGTTTAGGGTTAGGGTTAGGGTTAGGGCTAGGGCTACAGTTAGGGTTAGGGTTAGGTTTAGGGTCAGGGTCAGTATAAGGGTCAGGGTCAGGGTCAGATTTAGGGATAGGGTTAGGGATAGGGTAGGGATCGTTGTTAGGGTTATGGTTAGTGTTAGGGGTAGGACTAGGGC
>NW_026131400.1:45000-46384 GCF_903995435.1 Acomys russatus | reverse complement strand
CCATCATCCTTCCAGGCACATGTGTAATCGCTATCCCTGTTACTTTGGGCATGAATTCATTGACTGATGTTTGGGTGAATGGGGTAGAGGCTGACTGCTACGAACAAGAATGGGTTATCCTATCTATTTGATGATCAAGATCTTCCTTTACCGAGGTCAGTTTTGATATGCCCCCAGAAGTTTTTTTTCTTCCCTCAGGTCCTTCCAGACAACTCTTTCAGACCAAATTAGCACTGATTTCCTGTTTTCAAATCCACACCACCCAGCCAAAGTGTTGGCTGGAGCCCACGGGTTGGCAGTAGCGGCAGATCTGACCATTTCTTCTTCTAGTGAAGTGAACAAGGAGCGCTGCACAAATTCTGCCCATGGAGAGTATATTCTTCCAACAATGTCATCGAAATGCCTAAGATTGGGCCCAGTGTGGTAGCTTTCCTTTGCTTCTGGTGCCTACATGTAGTACAGAACCATGTCCCAAAACCTGAATCTTCCTTTGTTCTGTCAACTGGTTTCATGGGACTCCCTCTGAGGTCACAGAGTCGTTGGTGCAGTTGTACTGAGGGCATTGGAGGTACTGCTTCATGGAACCAGATCACCCTTCTAATCAGATATGTAACACTTCTATGAGGATGGAGGGCTGGTTGTCCATCTATTTGTTGGCCTGGTAGATTGTCTTAGTGCATTATGTACTCATGTCACCAAACATCCAAGGCTGGGAAATCCAAGGTCAAGGAGTCCGTGCCTGGCAGGCCTTTATATTGTGTTTTACTGTGAAAAATGGAGAAGGACAAGGTGGATGCATAAGAGGCAAAAAGGGGTACAAACCCACTTAAAGATTTGTTTACAGGCTGGGGAGAGGATGCAGTCATTACGAGCATTGTCTGCTCTTCCAGAGGTCCTGAGTTCAATTCCCAGCAACCACATAGTGGCTCATAACCATCTGGTGCCCTCTTCTGTCCTGCAGGCAGAGCACTGTATACATAATGATTAAAAAAAAAAAAAAAACGGGCATGGTGATACATGCCTGTAATCCCAGCACTCTGGGAGGGAAAGGCAGGTGGATCTCTGTGAGTTTGAGGCCAGCCTGGTCTTCAAATAAAGTCCCAGACAACCAAGACTACACAGAGAAACCCTGTCTTGGGAAAAAGAGAGATTTGTTTACCTAAAAGCTTGTGTACAGGTGTTCTGCCTACATGTATGTTTGTGTACCACATGCATGCCTTGCCTGCTGGGTCCAAAAGGGGGAATCAGATCCTCTAGAAGTGGAGTCACAGATGGTTGTGAGCCACCATGTGGGTGCTGAGAACTGAAGCCAGATCCTCTGCAAGAGCAGTAAGTGCTCTTAGCCACAGAGCCATCTCTCCAGCCCTACAACCTCATGTTTATA
>NW_026131400.1:0-40000 GCF_903995435.1 Acomys russatus | reverse complement strand
AGGGAATAATGGGGTGTTGGAATGCCTCCATCTCTGGGAACTGTCCAACAGCATCAGTGAGACTGAATGTTGGACAGGTGTACAGAGGAAATGGAGGACAGTGACCTTCCTGTGACCACTTCCTAATCAGCAGCTATTCTGTCTCCAGCTGTATCTCCATTTGTTATTCCCTTTATTTTCTAGGGTTGTGGGAATAGAGCGGCATATGAAGAAGGAGACCATCTGGTGTGGTAAGTTGATCATCTAAACATTTAGACTCATATCTATGTTCTTCTAATGCATCGCCCAGCCTAAAGTAAAGTAGAAATCTATCAAATCAGGAACATGGAGACCTGTTCTATGTGGGTATCCATACCTGTTCCAGAGGGCTCCTGACACGTGTGAGTCAGTGCAGCAGTGGCAGTCAAGGTGCTGGACACTGCGGGTGTCCCTGGCCTCCTCTGTGGTTCTATAGAGCCATCCTTGCTTTCCAAGGCTTTCTCCCTAACTCAATTTCTTTTTCCTCGTCATGAGTCTAGAATTCCTGATGGGGACCAAGAAACACTCCTCATGGATGGCACCAGCTTATAGCATCTTTGTATTGTCTTCCAATTAGTTGTGTGTCCTACACAGCAACACAGATCACTGCACAATGGTAAATAGAAGCCTGAAGTGAGGACGCACAGGCATATGAAGTCACAGATGCATTTTGGCTTATTCTGGGTCAGCTCTGTGTAAGAACTGGAAATCTCCCAGTGAATCTCACCAACAAGGTCCTTTCCTCTTGAAGAACACAACAAGTAATTTATAAAGTTTAGTGATAATTATTAAATATTAAGTATGCACCACACAACAAATATGGTATAATATTTATAGTACAAAGGGAGAAGAGAGAGAGAGATGATGGGAGGAACTTCCCAGGGTAGGGGACAGAGAGAGACAGAGAAAGAGAGAGAGAGAGAGAGAGAGAGAGAGGAGAGAGAGAGAGAGATATGAGATGGGTTTGTCCTTTTATATCCCGGGCCCCTAACACACAGCTGGTGGCAGGCTGTGATGATGTCAGAGGTTGCTAAGGAACCTAGAGGCAGGTATGCTAAACAATAATAATAGTAATGGAAGGTGACATTGTGTGCTAGGAAACACCGTACATGTACTTTAGTCCTCAAAGTATGTAAACTTATACATAAGTCAGTGTATACTTTGTAGTATCATGGCAGGCACACTAGTGGACATGGAAAGCAATTCTTTCATAAGAACCATGGAATGAAGGTGTGTTATCAGTGTACTGAGTTTACAGGCCTTGGGAGTAAAATTCAGCCCATGCCTTTTAGTATAAACCCTCAGGACATGCATGTGAGTAAGCAAAATCAGTGAAGGCACCTTAGACCATGGCAGGAGGGGACTCTCAGTGGGGCATGGCTTGCTTTTGGCTGCTCTGAGGAAATCAGGCTCACTTTGGGCTGGGTTTAGTAAGTAGCAGGAGTAATTGTAGGGCCAAGAAAGTTTAGAGTGTTTTGTCCTCGGGGTGGTACGGTCAGAGAGAGATGCCTCTGCCATCCTTGCAGTCAGTAGAGGGACATTTGAAACTGTTGACTCAGTTTGCATCAGACATGTTGCATATGGTCATGGTCTGGAAGTGCTGCTACTGTCCTATGCGCAGGGTGTGAAGGCAAGAGAAAGTATGGAGGAGTAGGATTCAAGCCAAACTCAAGTTTTCCTTTCCCATGACCCTCCTTAGCTAATTTGTTCCTGTTAAGTTACCAGAGCCTGTCCAAGTGTCATCTTTTTACCCTTGTGTGCTCTGAAAGTCAGAAGGAAACAATATGTCCAAAGGGACATAGCAAAACATTATTATTATTATTATTATTATTATTATTATTATTATTATTATTATCATCATCATCATCATCATCATCATTTCTACCCAAACATAATTTTATTCTTCTTTACAGCCAAATTAGACTGTAATGTATATACGTATATTATATACTAACCTTACTATATATGTGTATATATATGTGTGTATATACATCACATTTGTGAGTGAGTGTTCTCATTTGTATATGTGTGCATGGATGTGTGCAGATAAGCGTGAACGTGTTTGTGTATATGTGCAAATGTTCAAGCCAGAAGACAACCTTGTGTACCACCTTAGGCACAAACAACGTTTTGATTGAGACAGGATCTCTTTCTGGCCTGGAACCTGTAGATTAGACTATCTGGCCAAAGTACCCTAGGGATCCACCTGTCTCAGCACCTGCTGTGCTGGGATGGATCCACCTGTCTCTGCACTGCTGTGCTGGGATGACATTTGCATCCCACCATGCTTGGATTTTCAGTTTTGTCGTGGGTTCTGGGCATTGAACTAGAATCCTCATGATTACAAGGCAAGTCCTTTAGCAACAGAGCCATCTCCTGGACCTCATATCACATTTTCTTCATTTACCTATCGGGGGTTCTAGGCTAATTATTCGATTGTAAATAATGCAACAGTAAATACACTTATTTTGTTAACTAGAAAATATACAAAAATAATATTTCTCCTCTGTGAGGAACAACAATTCTTACAGCATCCTCCCAGAGACAACCACTCCTCAGACTCTTATGAAAGTAGATTAATTCGTCCTATTCTGAACTTAAGATAATTAGGTCATACAGAATGTAAGGTTTGTATGTGGTTTCTTCCACTCAACATGATTTTGAGTTTCATACATGTTTAAAAATCCAAACCAACAACTGAGTATTTTATTATGTGAGAGTAAAGGGCATATTAAAAAAGAGTAAAGGGCATATTATAGTGAGATTGTCACAGCCCTTGCCTTAAATGACCTCATGCTATAATACTTACCTTTGAAGGATAAGACCCAAAGGAATCTCAATTCAACATAGTCATTCTCCTGGAAAATCCTGGCTTCCCATATCTCTCCTAGTTCATTGCTCCTTCCCATGGTTTCTACATGGATAGCTGGGTTCCACCTGAGATTAGAAAGGGATGCAGTCTTCTAGAACTGTTCACATCTGTACTCAACTGCATGAGGAGACACTAATCTATTTTTAATCTTTCTTGTCTCACAGGTCCAAAGAAGAGGCAGTCTCCGATCACAGGACCGGATCAGGATGTAGAGATGCCAGAGCTGAGGGTCCTCCTTATGGGGAAGCGTGGTGCTGGGAAAAGTGCAGCAGGAAACAGAATCCTGGGGAAGCGGGTGTTTAAGACTCAATACAGTGAGCAGCAGCAGGTCACCCAGACCTTTACCTCCTCCAGCAGGATCTGGAATGGGAAGAAAGTTCTGATCATTGATTCTCCAGACATCTATTCTTGGAAGTTTTATGAGTCTGTTGCGAAGACACACATCTTTCCAGGTCCCCATGCCTTCTTGCTGGTGACACCACTGGGCTCTTCCATAAAGAGTGATGATGATGTGTTTGATATCATCAAACGTATTTTGGAGAAAAATTCACAAAGTTCACAATTATTCTCTTTAACAGAAAGAAGATCTTGAGGATCAGGATCTAGATACATTCATAGAGAAAAACCATGCTCTCAAAAATTTGATCCGGAATTTGAAGATAGATACACAGCTTTCAACTACCAGGCATCTGTGGAAGAGGGGCAGAGCCAGGTGTACAAACTCCTGGACCAAGTAGAGAGGATGGTGCAGGCCAAAGAAAACAAGCCTTGCATCTTACGAGAAAGAGGTATGGCTGGGCATAGAAAACGGTTTTGTATTCAGTGCTTGTGATATAAATCATGATCTATACTTATTGCTTCCTGAAGGATGTGGAGAGGGTGAAAAAAGATCCAGGCTAGGTCTGTAGCTAAGTGCAGTGCTTACCCAGTATACACTAGGGTTGATCCTCAGTGTGTGAACAACTAGGCATGGTGGTGTATGTCTGTAGCCCCAACCCTTGGGAAGTAGAGTCAGAAGGACCAAAAGTTCAAGTTCTTGACTGAACAGTGAGTTCAAGTGCAGCCTGAGTCATATGAGTCCCTGTCTCTAAACCAACCAGCAGCTGCATACTATGATCTCGCCTTCAAATTGTTCTAAGTTGAGTTTTTAATGTACACTCTCAAAGCCAGTTTTTAATTCCTCCGTTACCCTATCCCACCTCTCCTGCATGGAAGCCTTTCCTAGTCTTCTTGATTTCCCAGTCTGCTGTTGATGGGACTCTGCGTTCAGCTCAGTGAGGACAGTTTGCCTTTCATGTCTGTTTACCCAGACCTTTCTCTGGGTTGTTTATTCTTCATTGCTTTGGAGATGGGAAACTATAAGGAAGTGTAAGTAGGATTTGGAAGATGACTAGTTTACCTTATAAACATCAAGACCTGGGTTTGATCACTAGATCCCATTTCAAAAGCTAAGCACTTTTTGGTGGTTGCTGCACTCTGGTGCTGGAGACAGGTGGATCTCTGGGACTTGTTTGCCAGACATCCTTACCTATTTAGCAAGTTTTTAGGCTAATGAAAGACTCTGTCCCCAAAACCAACTTAGACTGCAGCTGAGGAATGACAGCTGAGGTTGTCCTCTGGCCTCTACATGAATACCATACATACATATGCATACCTGCCATACATGTGCATTTAAGCACACATGCACTAAGAAAGTAAAAGAAGCAAATAGAGCAAGAGAGTTAGGAGCAAAGGCAGGATAAGGCCGGAGAGCCTGAATTCTTGTGGTAGATGGCTACCATGTGGCACTTGATGAGGTGATCCCAGCTCCTGCATCTTGAGAAAGGACTGCCCACTATCTCAGGCTTCCTGCTTTATTGACCTCATCTGATATCTTTCTCATTTCTACTCATCTTTTCTATTCTGAGTCAGATGTTCTCACGCAGGAAGATCAGTACCCTAAAGGGTGTCACTGTTTATTGCCCTTCCACAGTCCCCAAGGAGGGCCAGGTTCTGGGGAACCACCTAGAGAAGTGAAAGGGAAATGAGAAGAGGAGAGCATATGGAGAAACTCAATTTGAAACAGGTTTTAAAGAATAGGTAGGGTTAGATGCTGGGAAGATAGGGGAGGCACCCCAGGGAGTAGACTGGCAACTTTAAGGAAAGAAATAGGACTGCTGCTGAGCATACCTCTTGATGGAACCAAGACTTCAAATTGCAGGAAGGTTGGATCAGATCTCAGAGAGGTTTGATAACTGAGTCTTTCTAAGTACAGAAGTAGGCATTGTGACGTATGACATGAGTGCTGGTGTATAAGTGCACCTGTGTGCGTGTGCGCATGTGCACTTGTACATGCATATATTGGTTCACATCATTTATCTGTTTCAGCCTTTAAACAAAACTATGAGACTTGGTTCAGCACAAGTAGCCCACCAGTTGTTCCTGAAATGTAGAACAAGATGGATTTTCTTCTCTTTGGTTTGAGGCAGACATCAGGGACTTGACGAGGAATTCATGCTAGAAGGCCACTGGGAAGAGACATAGTTAAGTGTCATAAAGGCATCAGGAATACCCAAAAGAGTAAATATAATCATATCTATGCACCTGCAAACACCATTTATAGGGAGCCTTCTTTTCCATCACCAAACCCACAAAGAACAGTGCTATTGTGTATTTTAACCAGGAAATTCCTTTGGCTCATTAGGGAAAGATGCAGCGAGGCTCATCATGCTTATAGTGAACTTTGGTATGAGGCAACCAACACAGCTAGTAACCCATTCATAGAGTATGTAATGTTTTTCCTGAAAATCCAATTATAAAGAGTAGATTTTTCAAATACTTCAAAGACATTATAGTTATCAGAAGTTGGCCATAGGGGGACTTAGTCACAGTAGAAGAAAAGGTAGAAATGAAATGAGTAGATTAGACTCAGAAAAGATAGGGGTAAAGATAAGCCATTGTGCTTATAGGTACCAGGGATTAAGAAGAGGTCCTGGAGAAAAAAGCAGAGTAGATTCAGAGATAGGAGCTATGCTATTTCCATAGATGAGCACTGGGCAGAGCATTGTCCAAGTCTCTCTGTTGAGTTCATAGGTCACATGAACTGGGAAGCCAGTCTCATGTGTGGGGTGGGCCTGCTCAGTGATGTCTTGTGATCTTAATGATGAAATTAGTGCTCTGAACAACTTGGAAAGATGAGTTCTGCATTATTGCACAGTCATGAGTCTTTCCCAATTTCCTCTGCAACAGAACTCTTAAACATCATCCTTTGGGAAGGAGTGGAACTGGAAAGAGTGCAACTGGGAACACTATCCTGGGGAAACATGCCTTCCGCTCTCAGCTCAGCGCTCAGCCAGTCACCAGTAGAAGCCAGAGCGACAGGACGACAGTTGACTGCAGGATATCGTGGTTGTAGACACTCCATCATTTTCCCAGTTGCCTGGTATTCAAATGGATCCTTCCAGATTAAAGGGGGAGGTCAACAGCTGTTTGTCTCTCTGTGAAGAAGGCATGAAGATTTTTGTCCTGGTGCTCCAGTTGGGAAGGTTCACCCAGGAAGATGAAGCAGCAGTGCAGCAACTGGAGGCCATTTTTGAGGGAAAAATTGAAAGACATATGATTGTTCTGTTTACACGGAAGGAAGATCTAGGGGATGGGACCCTTCATGAATATACTAACCACACAAATAACAAAGCCCTTAGAAGAATACTTAACAAGTGCAAGGGGCGAGTTTGTGCTTTAATAACAAAGAAACTGGTCAAGAGCGGGAGACCCAAGTGAAAGATCTGTTGAAAATAGCCAATGATCTCAGGGAAAACTATGATGAGCATTCGTGTTCATGGATGACTTTGGGCTGTCAACTAAAAACAACCCTAACCAACAAATTTCTAGGGCATTGAAATGATGGGCACCAGTGAGCAGTGAAAAGGCATGAGGACCATTTAGAGATGCCATCAAACAGAGGTGGGAGGGATAAGGGGTGGCAGTACTAGTGGATGTCAAAGAAAGTTCATGACATTGAAAGCTGAGGGATAAGTGCATTTCATGTTGGATGTAGGCATTCGGGTAAATAAATTGCAAAGGTAAGCCAAGCAGTAGGGAATTAGAGGACAAAAAGAAGAGGCAGAAAATATGGGAAATGTTTTCAATACCAGGATATTAAGGGTCAAATCCATATCACCAATGTAGGTTGGATAGAGTCTGGACTGACACTGTGACCAAGGCTAGGTCAGTGTTGATCCTAATAAGATAGTAGCCTGAGAGCCAGGGTATTCAGACACACACACACACACACACACACACACACACACACACACACACACACAAAGAGGCATGCTCAGTATGTTCTTGGGCATGGCAAAGAGTGGATGTGAGCACCAACATTTCAAATTAATTCTATCTCTGTTGCCCATGGTATGTGAAATTTATTTCATGATGTTCTGTGCATGTCTGAGAAGACTTACTGGAAGCTTCCTGAGGTGAGATAAACAATATGAAATCTTCTTCAGGGTCTATTAAGGGTAAGACATTTCAAATATCAGCTACTTTCACATGTACCTTGATGGTAAGATAGATAACATATAGATCAAGACTAATCTTCAAGATTAACGTGCTTGTAAGAAAATAAAGCCTGGAAATGAATATATTTTTATGTTATAGTTTATGTTAGCTGAGAGACCAAGAAGTGATGCAACTACTAAATACTTCTTAACACAGTAACTTCTAGAAAATGTATGTGTAAATATACTGAGTTGAATCAGATAATAAAGATTTACTGGGTTTACACTTTCCTTCTGACGGCATTTTTTGTGATTTAGGGAATGAGCGTAAGTTCATAAAGAGGCCACTGAAATGGTTATGTCCTTTAACCAATGTGAGCTTTTCACATCTCTTGTTCCTGAGAGTCTTTTAAATGAGTGACACTTGGCAGCTCTGGGACTGTCTGCTCTAGACATCTTACTACCAAGGATAAATGAGTGGGAAGAGTCTTAGCATCAGGAACAGAAGGATTCAGGTCCAGATAGTAGCTGTGCCTCTTCCTCAAGATTCCCTTTTGTTTGAGGACAGTAACACATCATTGCTAGCTACCTTGGGCTGAGCAGGTGACACTAGGACCTGGACATGTTGAGCAGGATAAGCAATGTGCTGTATTCTTATTGCAGGGTCCAACATACACTACAGGATTTTCTTTAGATCTATCTCTGAGTCGGGTGGCCATACTACTGTGTCAGTTGCTCTAAGAAGCACATGAGAAGAGACAGGCAAGTTAGAGGGTTACAAGGGGAGTATGCCTATAAGGAATAGATTAGGAATGAGTAGAGTAAGGCAGGGGAAGCTAGGATATGGTACCCTATTCTCTTGAAGGGAACATAGAGGGGTAGGGAGCTGAAAAAGCCCTTAACAGCTCTGCAAGGAACTCTGATGGGCAGACTAGTCAGTCATGAGTCCTGCACTGGAGACATATTAGGGTCTGTACTGTGCTCAGTTTTAAACTAGAAACTTCCTGGGAAGAGCAGGGCTTCATGTCAAAAGATGAGGTGGGTCCTGAAAGCATTGCCTTTGGTGGCTCCCATCTAGCTGTATGTCTTCAAGGCTGCCACTGGTAGTTGAAATGCTCCATGTACATTCACTTCCCACATGTGTCTAGTAATCCCATCTCTCAGGATTCAACTTTTCCTGGGGGAAACTGAAGAGAAAAGATTCCCAGACAGAGCTGTAGTCTTTGGTGCTGCATTCCACTTCTCTCTGACTACAGTCGGCTCTAGGTACCCTCCTCCCCAGCTCCTGAATCTCAGTTCCACTCATCCCCTTTCACCTTTGTTCATCTTGCTACTTCCTGTTGGTGTGACAAAAATCACCACCCTTGAAGAATTAAAATGAGTCCCTGGTGGCCATAATTCTCCTAGGGTGAGGAGGCTACCCTTGGCCATTGCCAGGGTCAGTTGGTTCTGGGATGAAAAGCCACATATATTCCTCTGTACCTGTTGTACCACAACTGAATGACATCCTCTCACTGTCCAGTGACCCCACTAGGATGAGGTTGCTCTTCATGCCTCCTTGTGTGTGATGACAAGGAAGCTGCAGTGTCCAGGTGGCAGCCATAGCTCACCATTCAACGGGACTATATTAGTTCTTCCTCTCTCTGCTGTGATCAAACACATGCTAGCAATAAATTGGGGCATGAAGGGAGAAGGGGCGGGGAAGGAAGAACTTATTCTGGCTCATAGTTTGAAAGTACAGTCCATTATTATGAGAGCAGGCATTGTGGCAGGACTAAGAGGCAAGTGGTCACATCTCGAACATGATGAGGAAGCAAAGAATGATGAACACTGGTGTCAGATCACTTTCCTTTTTTTATTCAATCTGAAGCCCCAGCCCATGAAATGTTGAGGCCCGTGGTTAAGGCGAGTCTTCTCACCACAACCCAATCTAGACACTCTCACTGTTATGCCGAGAGGTTTGTCGCTAGATGATTCTAGACCATGTCACACTGACAATCAACATTAATCATCACAAACACTTTTGCTACAGCTGGAAAATCTAGCCTGCAGAGCTCGGGGACCAGAAGCACGATGTACACTGGGTAATTGACAATGTGATTCTTTTGGTGCCTTTTCTTTTTCAAGGTATTCTTCCTGCTGGGGACACAGTGCCACACACAGGTCACTGTTTTGGTGTCTGCTGCCTCTTAGTAGGCAGCACCCATCTTTAGTAAGGGTTCCCCTTTGAGCTGGCAGTCTGAGTTGCTCTCCTACTCTCCCAAGCATCAGAATGCTGACCATCTATTGTCCATTATACCTCTTCAAGATAATGTCATCACTGTAATGCAGTGGTTTTCAAAGGGGAGCAGGTTTTTGCCCTGCAGGAAACATCATCTTTCCTGGGGACTTTTTTCTTGTAATGCTCCTGACTTATACAAGGGAGACTTCAGGAGTACTGTCAGCTCATAGAAGACATTGGACAATGTACTGAATGGTCCTCTATAGCAAAGCCTCACCTGATTCTCAATGCCATAAGTGCTGATGCTGAAATACTTGGATGAGATGGATTCATGTGCTGTGCTTCAGAGTTTCCATACAGTCCAGATCTCTCCTGAGTAAAGGCTTCGAGGGGTAGATGGTGCATCAGTGTCTGCTGCGCTGATACACCAGGCACATGTATTTCCGTCACATTGGGATTCCTTCTCCTTCCTCCCAGAGTTCCTTTTGGTCACTTCTCTCTCTCTTCCTTCCCTGAGAAACTCATCCTGAACACTCTAACTTTCATACAGAGGACTTTAAAAATTGGTTAAATCCTTAAAAAAGAGTAGGTCCAGTGCGGGCATGACCTATGAACCTACAAGCCAGAAGAATCTAGAAGAACAGTTCTCAACCATCCAAAAGACACATGATTCCTGTGGTCTTAGGAACTGAGACATAACCCAGTAACAACCAGTAACAAAATTCCAGTTATGAAGTATCAATGAAAAGAAATTTGTGGTTGGGGGTTTCTAAGACCATCGCAAATGTGTTTTTTCTAAAGGCTGAGACCTACAAGTTGAAAAAAAATCTAGAAGAAACTCAAGGCCACTTGTTTATGACTCCTCTTCTGCTACTTCAAATGCAATTGTCACCACTTTCAGGGAAGAATCCTGTTTCCATCCCATCAACACACCTTCGTCCTAACACCATTAGCCTAGTGTCTCCCACTACCTCACTGCTCTCTCCATAAGACCAAGGCAAGCAAGAGTGTGCCTCAGGTCTCACATCCCACAAGAGGCAGGCTGACATGCATAAGGCATTCTGGTGGCCTCCATTCTTGCCTGTCTTTCCACCTCTTCTGACAATAGTCACAGGATGTATTCTATAAATGTAGGATGTAAAAACCATAGCTGTTATCAGCACAACACATTTCCCCCACAGTTCCTGTTTATTATTTTTCAACTACATTCTCTTCACAGATGGCGTTAGTGGCTTGAGTTTCTCACAAATGAAAGGGCTAAGTTGAACAGAAACAAGTCTGAGCAAAATTGCCACACACCAAACAGTCTTATGTAGTCCTTGGGGGGGAGCGGTGTCAAGAGGATGGGAGCACATAGCCTCCCTCTTTTCACTCTTCTGGAGAGAAAACAACTCCCTGACAGGGTAGATGAAGTCTGAGGTCAGCAGAGAAGATGAAAGAACAGAGGGTAGACTATTTCAGTAAAGTGAAGCCCTGGGAGGCTGGTAGGTTTTGCTGAGAGAGACAGTTGATTCTAGTGAGATGAGGGAGGAAAACAGAGTCCTGAGATGCAAAATGGATACTAGATGATCATCAATGGATGGGTCAAAGTAGGTTTGCAATCTGCTAGGTAGGACTGATCTCGGCAAAGGTGGGGATGATTCCAGTAGGGCAGGAATAGAGCAGCATGGAGGACCCTAATAGAACCACCACACCTAATTTCAGAGATGTCTTATGGCTTTTCCACCCCTCCCCCAGCTAAGCTAGCAGCCAGATACTCAGGGGTCTCTGCAGGCATGCCTCCATCATCTCTGCTACCTTGGCAAGTTTGTCCTGGGAATCAGAATACCTCCCCTTTGGATAATATTTTATTTACTTTGGGGTGGAGGATGCCACCATGCCCTAAAGAGGGTAAAGGTCAACTTTTAGGATCCCCCTCTATTATGTGGACTCGGTGGTTAAAATCAGCTCGTTAGGTTTGGCAGTTTGTGCCTTTACCAACTGGGTCATCTTCATGGCCCCAAACACAGAATGCCCAGCTAATCCCCTATCCTCCTAACACTGGGGACCTATGCATGAAGTTCACTCTAGTCCTGGATCTCCCATCCTGTGTCATTATTGTGGGGACCAGAGTATAGGAGCCTTCAAACTGATCCTCACCTCTTCCTGAGTGGTAAGATTATAGATGGGTGCCATTACATTATTATAAAATCCCTCTATAGGGTTACCAGAAAGCCAGTTTAATCCCAGCACTCAGGAAGCAGAGGCAGGCAGATCACTGTGAGTTTGAGGCCAGCCTGATCTACAAAGTGAGTCCAGGACAGCCAAGATTACAGAGGAACCTTGTCTCAAAAACCAAAAAAATTTTTTCCCAGTGGTGACAGGAACAAATAGCGGCCTTTGTGACTGTCAGTAAATTCATCTCCTTGCATGCAAACCTGACCAGTATTGAACCAGATGAAACCCTAATTATGGATGTAATATTTATTGGTGAATGGGTGTCTGAGAACTCTTTGTAAAGCCAAAAGGAGTCCACCAACATCTGCCTGTTGGCTGATATTGCAAACACTTTGCATAAATGGATATCAAATATTCTTTTTTTGAGAAATAAATCTGAGTATTTTACAAGGCATGGAGAACATTATACTCAGTCATTGCCAACCACCCTATGGTCATAAGGGCATCCTTACAATAATAGATTGGATATGTTCAAAGGTAGACTCCCTCCCAGTCTTAGCTATAGAAGGAAATGTATTACAGAGGAACTATACCTATCTGAGTTCCTTCATGACCAGGATGGGGTAGCATAGGTTTCTGTGCATTCCTGCACTGAGGAAATAGCTCAGTTGACTATAATCTCATTCCCTGAACTGCTCACCACTCCATCAAAAAAGGCACCTATTGAACCTGTGGAACCAATGGAATAGTCACCATATTTGGTCAACCCATGGTTTACTGATGGTTTGGCAACCACTAATGGAGCCAAAACTAATGGAAAGTGGCAGCCTATAGACCAGGGGATGGAATGGTTAATACTCAGGAAGGAACCATAAAATCAATGCAGCACTAGTTGCTATGAGATAAACAACCAGGAAAGTAAGAGGAAAATCTATACCTTCTCCAATTCATGATACATGTGCAATGATGTAGCTATATGGTCACCAACATGAAAAACAACTAACTGGCAGATAAATGGCAATGATATCTGCTTATGAAAGGCATGAATGGAAAGGGCAAGACTTAACAAACACATCAAATTGTATGTAGTTCATACATACAATACAGACAAAACATTGAAAATAATGAATAGTGGACAAATAGACATTATGTGTAGGCATAAGGCTAGTGTGTAAATCAAATGTTGATTTCTATATCCCCCATATCTGGTTGCAATTCTTGTTCTGAGAATCTCCTGTTTCAATGTTGTATAAACACTGCTCCCTAATTGCCTCCTGCTATGCCAATAAAACAGTTTACAGCCAATGACTAGGCAGAGGAGAGAGTAGGACTGGACATCCTGCTAGCCAGGGGAGGAGGAGTTAGAAGAAGAAGTAGAGGATTCAGCCACCGGAGAGGTCCAAGAGACATCAGAAGGAGCTGGATCATGTAAGTTACAAGTACAAGCATTTCTGAGATGTAGGCTGGAAGGAAACAAAAGTAGCTCAAAGGTTAAGAATAGTGTAACTGTAGCTGCTCAGTTCTTATGCTGTGAAGCTAATTTAAATAATATAGTAGAATCTCAATTATTAGTGTGATAACCAGGTTAAGAAGAAACTGAGGGAGATCCGAGATGGCGGCGAGCAGTGTGGACCATGTTTGGAGGCTCCAGTGAACGATTCAGGGAATTGCACAGATTTCTGAGCCAGGAACACCGAGGTCCCCACACCACGGCAGCGGGAGTGCTCCACGGTTTGGAGGGACCAGGGTGTGGAGGACCTGCATGCCCCTGCACATGGGAGGAGCACAGATTTTCTCAGATCGGAGCAGCAGTGGCAGAGGCATCAGCAGCAGCAGCAGCACCAGCGTTAGCAGTGGTGGTGGCTGAGATTTGCAGCTCAGAGCCTTCCAGTGGAAGCAATTGGTGTGGTGGCCAGTGGGAGTTGCTGCGGGAGAGGGGACTCTGGGCAAGATTTGGGTCTCATGGTGCCTTGGGCCCCAGAGTCCCGGGTTCAGCTCAGTGTGCAGTGCTGTGGAGACGCTGGCTCAGCTCAGCAAGCAATTCTGCCCGAGGCACTAGATCAGCACAGCCACAGCTCCCCTGTTGTGACACAGGCTGGGCCAAGTACTCAGTTCCAACCTAGGCACCAGCTCAGCTCAGCAGCAGCTCCCCTGCTGTGACACAGGCTAGGCGGAGTGCTCAGTTCCACTGGAGGTGCTAGCTCAGTGCAGCCACGGTTCTCCTGCTGTGACGCAGGCTGGGCTGAGCGCTCAGTTCCACCGGCTCTAAGACTCGGGTTGGGCACAGTGTGCAGTTTGAATCCAGAATTACTGGCTGAGCATGGCGGACAGTTCGGGCCCTGAGTCAATAACTGACCACAGCACACACTTTGGGCCAAAAGCCCCTAGCTGAGCTTGGTGCATAGTCCAAGCCGAAAAATTCTGGCTGGACCCTGCGTGCATTTTGGGCCCAGAATCCGTAGCTGAGCTCGGCAGACAGTTCAGGCCCTGAGAATCTAGCTGAGTTCTGCCCAGTGTTCCAGGCTGGACTTGGCAGGGGACACAGAAGGCTGTGGATACCTTGGCCTGACCCAACGCTCATTCAGAGATCGAGAACGATTGCAGGACCCACAGCACAGGGGAGCTGAAGATCACTGGCTGTGAGAGTCCAAAACAACAGGTCTAACCTCCTAACATCCACACCAGTGAAGCATTAGAGCTCCCAGCCTAGGGAAATCATGAGAAAACAAGTGGATATATCATCAGACTCCCTCCATCCAACTCTGGAAGCTACCCAACAAAAACAAAGACGTCAGATGTCTAAAGGACAATGAAAAAGCATACGCAAAAAACCCCAAAACAACATGGCGTCTCCAGTTTCCAGCTATCCCAAAGAAAACAACCCAGAGAACTCAAATACAACGGAAATACAAGAAAATGACCTCAAATCCTTAGTAATGAGGATGATAATGGAGGAAACAAATAAAATTTGTAATCAAATGCAGGAAGATGCAGACAAACAGGTGAGAGACATAAAAGAAGCACATAGAGTGGAACTGGAAAAATTGCAGGAAAATGCAAACAAACAGATGAAAGAAATAAATAAAACGGTTCAAGCTCTGAAGACCTATAAAGAGGCAATGGAAGAAACTCAGGAATATACAAAAAATCAGATGAAAGAAATCAAAAAATCAGTTCAAGATCTGAAAATGAAAATGGATTCAATGATAAACATACAGACAGAAGAAAAACGAGAACGTGAGACCTCAGCGAAGAAGGCGAGCAACACAGAGGTGAGCTTTTCTAACAGAATCCAAGAGATGGAAGAACGAATCTCAGGTCTAGAAGATACACTCACAGATCTTGAAGCAACCATTAAAGAAAATGCCAAATCTGGAAAACTCCTGACACAAAACATCCAAGAAATTAAGGACACCATGAAAAGAAGAAATCTGAGGATAATAGGCATTGAAGAAAGAGAAGATATCAGACTCCAAGGCCCAGAAACTATTCTCAACAAAATCATAGAAAAAAAAATTCCCCAATCTAAAGAAAGAGATGCCTATAAACATACAAGAGGCCTACAGAACACCAAATAGAATTGACTAGAAAAGAAAAACTGCCCATCACATAGTAATCAAAACACAAAACATACAGAACAAAGAAAAAATATTAAAAGCTGCAAGGGAAAAGGGCCAAATAACATTTAATAGCAAACCTATCAGAATTACATCCAACTTCTCAGCAGAGACCATGAAAGCCAGAAGGGCCTGGACAGAGATTCTGCAAAACCCCAAGAGACTACAGATGCCAGGCCAGACTACTTTACCCAGCAAAACTATCAATAACCATTGATGGAGAAAACAAAATATTCCATGACAAAACAAATTCAAACAGTACCTATCCACAAATCCAGCTTTACAGAAGGTACTAGAAGGAAAACTCCATCCCAAAGGGTCAAGCTACAACCAAAACTACTCAGGAAAGGAAATAGATAACTATCCCATGGCAAAAACACAATTACACCAATGCTCTACTGGAAAGAAACATCAAAATTAAGACTCTTAACAGTCACTGGTCATTAATATCTCTCAACATCAATGGTCTCAATTCTCCAATAAAAGACACAGACTAACTGAATGAGTGCGTAAACAAGATCCAACATTCTTCTGCATTCAAGAAACACATCTCACCCATAATGATAGGTATTACCTCAGGGTAAAAGGTTGGAAAAAATATTTCAAGCAAGTAGTCACAAGAAGCAAGCAGGTGTAGCCATTTAAGTATCAAACAAAATAGACTTTCAACCAAAATTAATCAAAAGGGATGAGGAACGACACTTCATACTCATCAAAGGTAAAGTCAACCAAGATGACATCACAATTCTGAACATCTATGCTCCCAATACAAGGGCACCCACATTTGTAAAAGATCTGATAAAAAAGCTTAAACCACACATCGATCCCCACACAATAATCGTGGGAGACTTCAACACCCCACTCTCACTGAAGGATAAGTCATTGAAACAGAAACTAAGCCGAGAAATAACATTAACCAATGCCATGGGTCAAATGGATCTAACAGATATCTATAGAACCTTTCACCCAAACAAGAAAGAATATACCTTCTTCTCTGCACCCCATGGAACTTTCTCCAAAATTGATCACATTGTAGGTCACAAAGCAAGCCTCAATAGATACAAGAGGATTGAAATAATACTTTGTATCCTAGCAGATCACCATGCTCTTAGGCTGCAATTCAACAACAACAGAAATAACAAAAGCCTACACGTACACGGAAACTAAACAACTCTCTGCTAAATGACACCTGGGTCAGGGAAGAAATAAAGAAAGAAATCAAGGAGTTTCTGAAATTCAATGAAACTGAAGGAACAACATACCCAAATTTGTGGGATACATTGAAAGCAGTGCTAAGAGGAAAATTCATAGAACTAAGTGCCTTTAAAAAGAAATTGGAAACATCGCACATAAGCATCTTAACGACACAACTGGAAGCCCTAGAAAAAAAAAGAAGCAGAAACACCCAAGAGGAGTAGACATCTGGAAATAATCAAACCCAGGCTGAAATTAACAAATTAGAAACTAAGAAAACAGTCCAAAGAATCAACAAACCAGGAGCTGGTTCTTTGAGAAATTAACAAGATAGACAGACCGTTAGCCAAACTAACTAAAAGGCAGAGAGACAGTCTTGAAATCAACAAAATCAGAAATGAAAAGGGAGACATAACAACAGACACTGAAGAAATACAAAGAATCATAAGATCCTACTTTGAAGGCATATACGCCACAAAATTTGAAAATCTAAGGGAAATGGATGATTTCTTGATCAATTTCACTTGCCAAGTTGAGTGAAGAACAGATAACAAGCTAATATTCCCATTTCCCCTACAGAAATAGAAACAATCATCTATAGTCTCCCAACCAAAAAAAGCCCAGGGCCAGATGGTTTCAGTGCAGAATTCTACCAGACCTTCAAGGGCGAGCTAATACCGATACTCTTCAAGCTACTCCAAAAGATAGAAATCGATGGAAAATTACCAAATTCATTCTATGAGGCCATAGTCTCATTGATACCTAAACCTCACAAAGACTCAACAAAGAAAGAGAATTTCAGACCAATTTCTCTTATGAACATTGATGCAAAAATACTAAATAAAATACTTGCAAAACGAATACAAGAACACATCAAAGATATCATTCATCATAACCAAGTAGGCTTTATACCCGGCATGCAGGATGGTTTAATATATGGAAATCCCTCAATGTAATCCACCATATAAAAACTGAAAATAAAAAACCACACGATCATCTCTTTAGATGCAGAGAAAGCATTTGATAAAATCCAACACCCATTCATGTTTAAAGTTTTAGAGAGATCGGGGATACAAGGCACTTTCCTCAACATAATAAAGACTATATACAGCAAGTCAAAAGCCAAAATCAAAGTAAATGGTGAGATACTCAAGGAAATTCCTCTAAAATCGGGAACAAGGCAAGGCTGCCCACTCTTTCCATATCTCTTCATATAGTACTCAAAGTTCTAGCCAGAGCAATAAGACAACAAAAGGAGATTAAGGGTATCCAAATGGGAAAGGAGGAAGTCAAAATTATCCCTATTTGCAGATGATATGATAGTGTACATAAGTGACCCTCAAAATTCCACCAGAGAACTCCTACAGCTGATAAACACCTTCAGCAAATTGGCTGGATACAAAATTAACTCAAAAAAGTCTGTAGCCTTCCTATACACAAATGACAAGCTTGCAGAGGAAGAAATTAGGAAAGCCACACCCTTCACATTAGCCACAAGCAATATAAAATATCTAGGAGTTACTCTAACTAAGCAAGTGAAGGACTTGTTTGAAAAAAATTTCGAAACTCCGAAGAAAGAGATTGAAGATGACCTGAGAAGATGGAATGATCTTCCTTGCTCATGGATCAGGAGAATTAACATAGTGAAAATGGCCATTTTGCCAAAAGCAATCCACAGATTCAATGCAATCCCTATCAAAATACCTACACAATTTTTAAAAGACATTGAAAGTTCAATTCTGAACTTCATATAGAAAAACAAAAAACCCAGAATAGCTAAAACAATCTTGTTCAATAAAAGGTGCTCCGGAGGAATCTCCATACCTTATCTCAAACTGTACTATAAAGCAATAGTAATTAAAACAGCTTGGTACTGGCACAGCAACAGGCAGGTTGATCAGTGGAATCGAATCGAAGACCCAGATATGAATCCACACACATATGGTCACTTGATTTTTGACAAAGAAGTCAAATCCACTCAATGGAAAAAGGATAGCAATTTCAACAAATGGTGCTGGTCTAACTGGATGTCTATGTGTAAAAAATGCAACTGGACCCATATTTGTCACCTTGCACATAACTCAAATCTAAGTGGATTAAAGACCTCAACATAAAACCAGAGAAACTAAGTCACTTAGAAGAAAAAGTGGGGAAGAGCCTGGAACATATTGACACAGGAGACAACTTCCTGACCAGAACACCAATGGCCCAGGCCTTAATGTCAACCATTAATAAATGGGACCTCATGAGGCTGAGAAGCTTCTGTAAGGCTGGAGATACTGTCAAGAGAACAAAGCGACAGCCTACAGACTGGGAAAAGATCTTCACCAACCCTACATCTGACAAAGGTCTAATATCCAAAATATATAAAGAACTTAAGAAATTAAACACCACCAAACCAAATAACCCAATTGAGAAATGGGGCTTGGAACTAAACAGAGAATTCTCAACAGAGGAATATCAAATGGCTGAGAAACACTTAAAGAAATGCTCAACCTCCTTAGTCATCAGGGAAATGCAAATCAAAACAACTCTGAGATTCCATCTTACACCCATCAGAATGGCTAAGATAAAAAATTCAAGCAACACCACATGCTGGCGAGGATGTGGGGAGAGAGGAACACTCCTTCATTGCTGGTGGGAATGCAAACTAGTACAGCCACTTTGGAAATCTATCTGGTGCTATCTCAGAAAACTGGGAATAGGGCTTCCTCAAGACGCAGCTATTCCACTCCTTGGAATATACCCAGAAGATGCTCCAGCACACAACAAGAAAATTTGCTCAACCATGTTCATAGCAGCCTTATTCATAATAGCTGGAACATGGAAACAGCCTAAGTGTCCCTCAGTAGAAGAATGGATAAAGAAACTGTGGTACATATACACCATGGAATACTACTCCGCTATTAAAAAGAAGGAATTCCCGAAATGTGTGGATAAATGGATTGAGCTAGAAATGATCATAATGAGTGAGTTAACCCAGAAGCAGAAATACTCAAATGGTATATACTCACTTATATCTGCCCTAGCCCAAGGGGCATGTCCCACAAATGCCTTCACTTACCAGGAAACTGGGACAGAGGGGAGGACATCCTACTGGGACTCTAAATGAGAGAAGCATGGGAGAATAGCAAAGTAGAACAACCAGAGGGTCCTAGAAACCTACAAGTAGAACACTATGATAGGTGATTTGGGCCCAGGGGTCCCACTCAAACTAAGGCACCAGCCAAAGACAATACAGGCGGTAAACCTTAAACCCCTACCCAGATCTAGCCAATGGTCAGAACATTCTCCACAGTTGAGTGGAGAGTGGGATATGACTTTCTCATGTACTATGGTGCCTCACATTTGACCATGTCCCCTGGAGGGGGAGGCCTGGTGGCACTCAGAGGAAGGACAGCAGGTTACTGAGAAGAGACTTGATACCCTATGAGCATATACAGGGGGAGGTAATCCCCCTCAGGCACAGTCATAGGGGAGGGTAATAATGGGAAAATGGGAGGGAGGGAGGAATGGGAGAATACAAGGGATGGGATAAATATTGAGATGTAACAAGAATAAATTAATAAAAAGGAAAAAATATATTTTATTAATTTATTTATATTACATTCTGATCACCCACTTTATACTATTCTAGGTCTGACTCATTCCTCCTGATGCTTCCCAGTCCTCCCCATGTGTATCCCTTCTGTCCTTCTTGCTTCTTCTCCTCTCCTCAGTCATGAGGTTGTCCCACCCTATTCTCTGTCACTGTTCAACATTGGCTAGTTGCGTTTTATTGACAACACAGAGAACAAATTGTGACATGTTCACAGAAGCTTGAAACAGGAGATACTTAGAATAAACACCATAATGCAATGTCTGCATAGAAACCAGTAGTGTGGTGGGGAAATCACCATTTGAATGAAGAAGGGTAAACTGTACACACTCCATGAGAACATTATGTCAACACTCACACAACTGTTGCATGGTCATTTGTGAGGGGCCAGAAAGTGTGGCGCTTTCAAAAATTTTATGATTGTTATTAAAGGACGAGGCAAGCTGGGTATAAGATGATAGTGAGGAGTAAGAGGATGGGGTGTGGGATGTCAGGTGCCACTGTCTGTCTAATGTATGCAATGGCTCTTTCAAGGGCAGCAAGATTTGCCAGAGGGTAGTCTTTGGGGCTCTCCTCATCAGAGTCATTGTTCATTTTAAGAGATTCTGATCTTAATTTTCTTCTGAGGAGAACCCATGTATTGTCAGATGGCCAAAAAGTACAGGGAAGGGTGGTAGTGTCCCTTCTTGGGTTTCTCAATTTCAGGTAAGGTAAGCCACCCAGGTCCAGACCTCAGTGTCACAGGGGATGTTGGAGATCATCCAAGGGGCTAATTGAAGAACCTCCTCACAGAAGATAATTGCTTCCTTTGGAGAAGTTTAACGTCTTACAGCTTGAGGAGGACCTGAAGGCCTCGAATTTGGCACTCCTGGTGAGAAGTAGAGTTTCCCATGACAGAAAAGGATGGAGACAATTGTTCAATCAAAGGGGAGAATGCTTCTAGGACTGCAGGAATTTCAGAAGATTCCATCAAGACTGGGCACAATCCTGCCCGCACATTTAAGAAAACTGGTGGTTCTAAAGGCCTTTAACTGGTCCTTGCATTATTGTGTTCTTTTTAAAAAAAATTTTCAATTTATTATAATTTACTCAGATTATACCCTGAGTGTTATCCCCTTACTTGTACCTTCTCATCCCCACCCTTCTTCATTTTTTTCTTTTTTCCCTATTGTCCTCCCCTGGACCTCTGACAAAAAGAGACCTCCTCCCCCACCATATGACCACAGTCTATCAGGTCTCAACTGGATAGCCTGCGTCTGCTTCCTCTGTATGCCTCTGGCCTGCCCCACCAAGGGAAGTGATATTATTGAGGGCACCAGAGTTCATGTCAGAGGCAGTCCTCACTCTCCCCACAACCTTGGAGAATCAGCAGTCCATTGGCTAGATCTGAACGGGGGTCTAGGTTTATTGCATGCATTGACCTTGGTTGGTGCAACAGTTTGTGCAGGCCCACCAAAGTCTAGATCCGCCAGCCTTGATGGCCTTCTTGTGGTGCTGGAAGAATGGGGGCAGGGAAGGTTCTTTCAGAGAGATTTATAGAGGTGATTTTTGCTGATTCCTGAATGGCTGTTAGTATTCACCAAAGGACTAAGGATTCTCAGTCAATGCCATGGAGTAGTTACAGCCAGAAGATGTCAGAAGCCCCTTCACCATAGTTGGTTCCTTGTGGCTCAAGTCAAAAGTAAAGGAGGAAAGAAGAACCAGCCGAGTCTCAGGTCTGGATGGCAGGGCAAACGCCAATGTCCTTCGGAGGGACTGACCCTCTTCTGTGCACCTGTTCATGAGCCAGATGTGGGTCTCCTGAGTGCAGTTGGCCTTTGGGTAGCAGCAGCCTCTGGGTGCAGAGGAGCTGGGAGGCAGGATCTCAGGCTGAAGGTGAGTATGGCAGGTATGAATATCCTGGGCAGGTATGAACATCCTCAGCAGGTATGAACAGCCCCGAGATTCTTCAGAGGATAGCTCATTTACTGGAGTACCAGGGCTAGCTTGGATAGCTCAGGTCAGAGGGGAGAAGAGGACAAAACAAGAGAGGAACTCACCTAATTTGTATTTGCAGATGACTGAAGAAAGGCAAAGGGTAAAGATGCACCAGTTGAAACAATAGAGCATGTGGGAGGAAGTGCTGCAGGGGAGGCAGGGGCTTTCCAAGCACATCAGTTAGATTAGCCGACTGCAGGTCACACGATTTCTGAGAAGCTAGTTCTCTGGCAGGAAACAGAAGCTTAACTGACTCTAATATAACTTGGCCTTAGTCTCTATGGAGTTTAATAGGCCCAGGCCTGATTTGGGTAGGAAGCTGTTCCCTTCCTGTTGTGCTCTCTGAGAGAAGTGTCTGTGTTAGGATACTGCCCCAATCTGCCTAGCATCCTATGATGTCATTGCCTACCTGCTACTTGGCATCCCTCTGACCAGGAGGATATAAAAGGAAGAACCCACCTCTCTCTCTGTGCCTCTCTGTCTCTCTCTGTCTCTCTCTGTCTCTCTGTCTGTTTCTCTGTCTCTCTCTCCATCTGTCTGTCTCTCTGTCTCTCTTCATCTCTGTCTGTCTCTTTCTCTGTGTGTGTGTCTCTCTCTGAGTCTCTGTCTCTGTCTCTGTCTCTGTCTCTCCCCCCCCCCAGTGGAGTGGTTTCCCCCACTTCCTTCTCTCTTAATGCTCGTATAATAAAATTCTCCATATCATATCTGTTGTGTGGTGCAGTTTTCATAGTTTCTATTTTATTGGTATTTAAAAATTGTGAACCCTGTACTGAGAAGGATCTTCTAGAATTACCTAACCCTGGGATCCTTTCTATGCAACTACTGCCCACAACAATTTGCCTTCTGTTTCAAACTTTACTTTCTTATACCTTTTTCTCACTCCAGAACTACCACCACAGCCACCGTTGCTGCCTTGGAGGAGGTCAGGGGCACAGTTGGTTACTTTGAAACATAGTCACCTTACAGCTGCCACAGGAGAGGACTAGCCTTGCCATCAGAATGTGATTCTAAGATAGGTAATTTTAAAATTAAAGTTTAAAAAATCACCCACATAGTACAGACTTTCTCCTTTTGCATATGTCCTGCTGACTAGCCTAGCTTTATAGATTCCAAATTGCCAAGCATTCCGTTCCCTCCTCTTCCCTAGAGCAGGCCTGCTGGACTTGCAATGAATTAACATATGCTGGGCTACCCTCTTGCTCTGCAGCATGGCCACAGTGCAGCCCTGCTGCTTTCTAGGACTGGACACCAGAGTGAGAGTGGCTCTGGGGGGGGGCCTTGCTCTGCCAAACATCCCTCCTTGCCCCACCCACATCTCCACTCCAGCCTTGGGTGCTGGGAATTTTTGGGTAGCATTTTGGGATCCACAGCCATCTACATACTTGAGGTCCAGGTCTCTCTCACCTCATGAAAGAGACCCTTCTGCCATGCTGGTCACAGCATGCCTATCACCCCCTCCCACGCAGGCACAGTTGTGCTGGCTGTCGGTGTCCAGACAACAGGGAGCTGGGAGCCAGGACAGGGTCCGCAAGGAGGCAGGATCGCTTCCCCCAGGTGCTAAAGCACTGTGCAGCCACTAAGATTTCCAATCTTCCTGCTACAGGCTACTCAACACATAACAAGTTGCCATGTTGGTTTGGGGATATACTGGGTGGAGCTATTGTTTTATTGCCATCTTAGCTGAGGGCAATCACGTGACTAGCCACCATGTTTGTTTTCGATATGCTTGCCATCTTTACTAAAGCTTCCCATCCCTGTTCAAATCCTTACTAAACTCCAAATATAGTTTCTGTCTTTTCAGACTTTTGCCACTTGATCTGCAATGGCACAATTGATTACAGAATTAGCTGTACCTATGTTTCCAAGCTTATATTTTTACCTGGTCCAATATGTTACTATTTCTAACATGTCTTAACTAATTCCTAGACAAATAAATAAATGCTGATCCTCCTGTCACCAGCTGTCCTGTTACTGACTTCACCTCCCCATTAGAAATAGTCCACTGACCACTTTCCAGGCCCCTCTGGAATGCCTTCTGGAAAATCTGAAATCCCTATGCTAAGCTTACACACCTCTGCAACCAAACTTGGACAGATGCAAAACAAGACCTTTTTAAAACACTGTTAGCAATCAGGTAAACTGGAAGGAAGCTCCCTATGTTCAATTCTTTCCTCTTCTTTGCTCTCCAAAAAGTTTCAAATATACACTAAAATAAACACGGGAGGAAGTTCCCATGTGTAAGCCTTTGCTGTTTGCTCTCCCAAGGGTTTCAAATATACACCTAAAAGGAATTTTCTCCCTAACCTACTTACTTTGTCTTCTGCCCACATATATCCTCCAGAATCCTGCCAGACTTCCTACATCCACGACATTGTGAAAGCAGCTGTTTACAGGAACTTCAGTACAACCTCAGAGGCTGTGCCAGCTGAACCTGCATTGCTCCTCCTAGCTGGCCCTCCACTGCCCCTACCAGCCACAGATGTTCTCAGCTCTGGACAGCAAATACAACAGCCTGCTCTTCCTGGAACTGGCCAACATTTCAGCCTTTTAAGCCCCTGCTGACACTCTGCTGTTAGCAGAAGCAGTCAAACACATAGTTTTTTTTTTTCATTCCCTTATCCATTTACAAAAGGCTGAAATGTTGTGCTTCCAAGCCAGAACAAGCAGCTCCAGGTTCTCCATGCACTCCTCTGTCCCTATCTGCTGCAGGACATGGCTGGCATACCCTGACCTCTCCCCTAAACTTTTCAGGACAGAATTTTTCTTTCCTCTTCACCATATAATCTGGAAATTTTGTTGCTCTTGCTTTTTTCCCTCTTTCTCTTTTCCCCCTTATATGGAACCCAAAAGATGCTTCCAATGAACCTACAACATATACTTACACAAAAACTATACAATGTCCTCATTTTGTTTTTAATTACAGGAAAAGAGAGGAATGCTAACATACTGCCCCAGTTTGCCTAACAACTGGTGACCTCATTGACTATCTGCCATTGGGCGTCCCCCTGCCCAGGAGTATATAAGTATACAAAAGGACAAACCCACCTACCTCTCTCTCTCTCTCTCTGTGTGTGTGTGTGTGTGTGTGTGTGTGTGTGTGTGTGTGTGTGTGTGTGTGTGTGTGTGTGTGTGTGTTTCCCTTCACTTCCCTTTCTCCCCATGTTCACATAATAAATTTCTCTATATTTTACCTGTTGGTTGGTGCATGTTTTTATATTTTATTAGTATTTAAAACTGGGAAATGAGCAGGTCTCTACTGACCCTCATTTGTCTTGGGAACCAGCAATCTTGAAACTCCTCCAAGTTTTGACTGCTGTAGTACAAGAACTGCCACCCAGAGCACTCAGACTCCAGTATCAGTTAGCTATGGGTGGTGTATTGAAGGCCTTCCCCATTCTGATTGCAATGAGGGCCACAGGAGGACTCGGGAGCCTGACTGTGATTCTAAATGTTTCCCGGAATCTGTTTGTGAAGGCAAAATAGACAAGAAGCTTATACAGGTGGGCAGAGGCTGGGCAGTTTTGACTCAGGTTATTTTTGTTAACTAGGTGAGCAGTTCTAGTTGATCTTTAATTTGATTGGTCCCAAGTGAAGATTACGGTTAGGGGCTGCTGTGCTTATGGCTGGGGAATTTCTAGGAACAAAAAGGCCACAGACTATGCTGAACATAAATATAGTTTATGGTCAACCTGACCTTGTACAGAGATTCTTTTGTGTCAGCAACAAGTTGAGATGATGTTGCTAGTGGGCCTGAAAGAAAAATGGCTATGCTCGTGCCAAAAGAACCAGGCCTCAACATTGAGGTATCAGCTTCAAGGACTGAGTAACTCCTAGGTTCTCAGCTTTGAATTAAGATCATCCTCAACACATAGTGAGTTTAAGACTCACCTGGGCTACATGAGGCTATAATGTCAAAAAGAAAAAAGTAATACAAAACATTTTTAAAAGTTTTATAATTTTTTAGAATTATAGCAGACATACAGAGAAAAAGCTTCAAATCAACAAATCTGAAGCCTCCCCTAAATAAGAGGGCAATACTTCTGTTTCTTTAAAGACAAACAGCTTCTTCATTGGCTCCGCCTATAGAACTTCCTGACAGGCTTTACAGAATGCAGTTTTGCTTCATAGTTAAGCAAAGCACAACATCAAACAAGTCCCTTGAAGACACCTTGAAACTTCATCAGTTCCTGCACAAGAAGGTCAGTCTGGCCTGCAAGAGACCTAGAGGGAGGGAGCTGTGAAAGGTGGAGAGCATGGGGTGTCCATGGGAGTGAAGGTACTGTGCCTGCAGCTACATAGGAAGAGAGGAGCTGGTGGGAGTAGTGGGGGCCAGGAAGATGAACAGCACATTGCAGTGTGCACCAACAGTATGTGGTTGTGGTGAAGGACTCAGAGTGTAGCCTGAGACATTTCATAGAAAGTTCTGTGTCCCCAAGGCACCTTCTTCAGAGTTGAGAGGCAACTCAGATGATCTCAATAATTCAATTTTCTTACCTCAGAATGTTACTCTTAGGTACCCTGGTCATTCAGAGCAAAGACAAGTAGAATTCAGATTTCTAAGTCCTCCCCCACTGCACAACAGACAGATTTGCATGTGTAATAACCTTACCTTTGGGTGGAGGAGGGCTGCAGAGGTCCGATTAGGTGCCCAGAAGGCACAGCATCCTTTAGGATGAACCTGCACTTGCCTGTGCCTCAGAGCTCTGTTTTGCTTCCTGTTTGTTGTCTTCTGTTATTACTGTACACTGAGGTATGCCTAAAATCTGAGGTGGCAATATCTCCATAGATTCTTTTGTTATTCAGGGGTTGTTTTAGCAATCCTGGGTTTTTTTTTTCTTTCTTTCTTTTTTGACTAATATGTGATAAGTGAACATATTTTGGCTTCGGTGTGATATTTAAAGACCTATTAAACTTTACTTGTCAAATCAGAGGAATGAGTGATTCCAATTTCTTATTGTTTCTTTTCTTTCAATTTTTGTTTCTTTCTTTTTCTGTCTTAGACAGAGTTTTTCGGTGTACCCTTGCCTGTCCTGGAACATGCTCCGTAGAGCAGGCCTTACACACATAGAGATCCAGCTGCGTCTTCCTTCTTTCCTGTTTGTTTATGTTTGAAGTCTTTCAATGCCTCTCCTAGTTCTTCATAAAAGATACAGTAAGTTGTTGAACATTAAAGTCACCCACTGTTGCTCCTGCCTGGGCTTTCAAGTGTTGGACACAGTAGAGACTGGGTGCACTCACCCTCAGATCTGCCACTCAATATGGCCCAGGCACACTTGTTCCAATGTTGGCATGAAGGCTGGCAGCAGGAGTAGGAGGAGCCTTTCCATGTTGTCAGCATCAGTCTAAATGACATCCAGATTGTCAGAGGTTTAAAAGCATGCTGGGTGAGGGGTGCTAATGAGAGGGCTCAGCATGTGAAGGTGCCTCCTGAGTAAGCCTGGGAATAGAGTTCAATGTCCAGAACGCGCAGAAAAGTAGAAAGAGAGCGTCAAGCTCACAAAGTCATCCTCTGACCTCCATGGGAACACTAGGATGGGGACGTGCTACTGGGATTTCCCTGAAGAATCACATCGGGTATCATTTTTTTCTGAGGAGAAACTGTTTAATTTCTCTATGTCCTCCACAGTAATGCTTCACCTTTCTGTATATGGATGCATACAGATAACAGATCATTGCAAAATTTCAGGGAGGGAGGGAAGAAAAGAAAGGCTTGGAAGGAGTTCCCTTTATTCTAATAGGCAATTTTCCTCTCTTTCTCTTCTTTAAGATCTGAGCATTCCAGTTCTTCAGAGTCAGCTTGCCCCAACATGGCTAGCTGTGCAGACACTGATCTGAGGATCATTCTGATAGGAAAAACCGGAAATGGAAAGAGTGTTTCAGCAAACACCATCCTAGGGAGACCTGAATTTGAGTCTAAGATTTCTGCCCATGCTGTTACTAAGACCTGCCAGAGAGCATCCAGGACATGGAAGGGGAAAGAGCTAGTTGTAGTTGACACTCCTGGGTTCTTTGACACCAAGGAGACCCTGAGGACCACATGTACAGAAGTCAGCCGCTGTGTCCTCTACTCCTTGCCTGGGCCTCATGCCATCATCCTGGTCCTACAGCTGGGTCGCCACACTGAGGAGGAGGAGAAAACTGTTGCTCTGATCAAGGGTATTTTTGGGGAGGCAGCCATGAGGTATATGATAGTCTTGTTCACTCGCAAAGATGACCTTGAGGACCGGAGCCTTGACAGCTTTGTTGAAGAAAATAAAAAGCTAAAAGACTTCGTCGTGCAGTGTGGGAATCGCTACGTTGCCTTCAATAACAAAGCAGGTGAGGCCGAGCAAGAAACGCAAGTGCAGGAGCTGATAGAGCTGATAGAGAACATGGTGGACAGAAACGGAGGGTCTTACTTTCAGGAGAAGATCTACGAGGACACAGATAACAGCCTCAACGACTATCTAAACAATCTGGAGGAAACTTATGCTCAAGAATTAAGTCTTGAATTCCAAAGAATAGAAAAGGAATATGCTAATAAATCAGAAAAAGAAAAGGAGGCAGAAATTGATTCTGCAATGAGAATTTACAAAGAAAAAATTAAAAGTGGGAGGGAAGAAGCTAAAGAGAATACATTAAAGTATATTTTCCAGCAGATATTTAAAATACTTTCCAAACTTTGGAACAAGTTGTGGTTGTGATGCAAATTTGATTCTTTCTTATCGATGACATTTGGTCTTTGACAATTTTTTACATGCATGCATAGGATGTGTTCTGATTGTATGCGTGTCATTATGTGTTGGTATCTTTTCTGCTTTGCGATCCATAGACTTTAACAAGGACCATGTGTGTGACAACAAGTTTAGCACAATCTGTCAGACAGTGTTGGCCTCACCGAGAGGAATCCAATGGAACACAGTGACTGTTCTTTCCCAGAGTCCATCAGTAGTTGCTAGCTCAACAGGGTGGAGTAAGTTCCCATGAGCTCCTCCATCTATCCAGTAGGTTGACAGACCCATGGCTTCTGTGAGCCTGTGATTCCAATGGCTGTTTCCTGAATCTTAAAGGGAGTGGTATACATGTTCTGTTTATGGCCAAACACTGACCTATCACTTATTCTCAGCCCCTTGAGAAGGCCTGAGTCTCTGCAATCCGTGCTATTCTCTACAAAGGAAAGATTTTCCGATAAAGGGTAAGAATGGAATTTGTCTATGGGTATAAATAAATATTTAGGCTGTAGTTTTGTCCCATGTCAGTTTTAGGTCAACAGTAGTGAGTCTGCTAAAACCTAAGGCCTCCACAGCCCTGGGTTTTTGATCAGGGTTATGGTAGTACATATGAGGTCCCTCTTGTGAATAGGGCCTGAAATTCAACCCGAAAGCACTTGTGTATACCCCTAGCCGTCACAGCAGCACTGCACAGGTGGGCGCAACTTGGCATTGTAGTTTATGAGTTTATGGCTGGTTTAGGGCATTGATGCCTTTTCTTCCCAGCAGCCTGCACAGCAACTTCCAGCAACATGAGAGCTAGCCAGTAGGGAGGAAGCTTCCAGCGTAGTTCCAGCCTAATTTCTTTATACCTTGCAAACAGAGTATATAATGTCTTTAACAGTAGGGTCTTACCATTAAGTTCTGTGTGTTCTTTGTAGTTTACCATAATTAGTTTAATGTAATATATTATATTTTAGAGGATTGTTATACTAATATCTTACATTTCCTGATTGATAATAAAATTGCTTGCTTTTTTGTGGACATTGATATATTGTTGATATATATTTATACACACACATACACACATATGTATAAACACATGATTTTATATATAGCATACCTATATGTATACATACATGTCCACATATATGTAATTATATATATATCATATATATGATATACATATACATGACTAAACAGAGGTAATTAATAGACATGAGCCCCATCCCCCACCAGCTTTTGAAATTTTCACTTTTTAAATTAAAATAATTTCTCCCTCTTGTTTTCTCCCTTTATCTCTTCTCATGTTTCCTTGCTCTCTTTCAAATTCTTAGTCTCTTCTTCATTAAGTGTTACAGTTGCACATGTATGCACACATAAATACAAAACATCAATTTGCTTGGTCCATTTAGTAGTAGTTGTATGTATTGGTTTTAGTGCTGACAACTCCTGTTGGATAAGCAATTAGGGGGTTACGTCTCCTGCATCATTTCCTATCATGTGGGTGTTCACTGTTCTGCTTCCAGACACTCCCAGAGAGAGATGCTCTGAAGGATGCTTTCAGTTCCTCGGTACCGGCTGCTGCTCCTCCGGGTTCTGGCTGCTCCAGTTGCAGTCACCTTTTCTGAATTGTTAGTTCATCTTTAATGGGTCTGCTGAAATCCTGACTATTAAGAGTAGAATTGCACCAAGGAACTGAGTCTAAAAATGTCTACACCTGTTTCCGTTAACCTCTTTTCTCTCCTCTCTGGGGTAGGTGGGTTGGAAGGGAGGTGTAAGTGTTAAAGAGCCCCAAGTAAAGCAGGTTTGAAAAAGGTCAAAGCCTACAACATATTTTTAAAGTACCATGGGTAAAATTCTCCTGTCATTTCTAGGAGGCACAACCTCACAGCAGATTTTCTGGTCCTCAGACTCTTACATTCTTTCTGCTCCCTCTTCTGATATGTTCCCTGGGCCTTAAGTACAGCAGCTTTGTTGTGATGTGTCTGCCAACTGTGGCTGAGCATCCTCAATCACAAACTGCCCTTTGTAGATTTTATATGAAGATGAGATGGGGAAGTATGTGCTGTCTTAGCGTAATGTCCTCCACACTCATCCACGTTATTGCAAGGACAGATTGCACAGACTGTTTTTTTTTTTTCTCTGTTTTGTATCATGAGGTGGCAGTTTCCTTCAGGGTTACTTTTTCTTGCCCTCTTTGCCTCTCCTCTCTCTTGTGCTGTCATCTTCCTTCAAATGGCAGCTCTGCTTTCTGTTTCTTCTTCTCAGAATTAAGTGCTTGGGGATGGAAAGATGGCTCAGCAGTTAAGAACATGCACTGCTCTGACAGAGGATCCAACTTCTGCTCCCTGCTGCCTCAGGGGCTCCGCTAAGCCACCTGTGGCTAAGCTCCAGGGAGGTCCAATACCTTTGCTTTCCTCTTTCTTCCTCTGATGCCTGCACTCACAGGCACATACCCACACACACAAGACAGGCAACGCACACACACACACATGTACACACACACACACACACACACACACACACACACACACCCCAAAACTGATTTACAAATTTGGAATGAATATGTAATTAGGAAAGCTGGCTGGAAGCTCTGTTGTGGGCCTCAGAGTTCCACTACAGGTGACAGAGCAGACACAGATGACCATGTGGCATGAACCTTAAGTTCTGGATGTGCAAGCCTTTGGTGAGGTCTTTTAATCTTCAGAGAAGAACCTTCTAACCACTTTCCTAGAAGAAGATGAAATGCAGTACTCTGAGTTAGGGGGAGGGAGGAGACTATAGGACCCACTGTTTCCACAACCCCCAGCTTCATCCTCTAGGAGCCTAGTTGATTCTAGCCACCATTTCTGGCTTTTCTGAAATTGAAGCACCTTTGGTGGTTCAGTCTTTCACCACAAACCTTCAGCTTTTCTGGGCCTGTGTCAGATGTGAGTTCTCTGTCCAGTTTGCCCTCGTCTTCCAGGTATCCAACCAAGCATCTCATTACTCCTAATGCTTTCACTCTTATACCCTTGATAGCCTTCGGGTAACTTTAGCAGGTGTGTTCTATGGGAGGCTGCCTGTGGTGTGTTATAGGTGCCCAACCACGGTGTTGTCACATAATTGCCTTTCCATAAGCCAAGTTACCTTGACTTTAAAATCTCTGAACCACTGTTAAATAGAAATGAAACACAGCAGAACAAAGTGCAAGAATATTTTTACATAGTTGCACAGACCCAGTCATGGCCATGCCCGTATTCTCACAGGCATTTGAAGTAACTATTGGTTTGAAATAACTAATATTAAAAATATTTTTTTTTGTTAGTTTTTAGTAATAACTTTCATTTGTTGCCAAGTCCATGCATATAACACACTCTCTTTCTTCTTCCTCTTCTTCCTTCTTTCTTCCTCTTCTTCTTCTTCTTCTTCTTCTTCTTCTTCTTCTTCTTCTTCTTCTTCTTCTTCTTCTTCTTTTCCCTCCCACCTCTCTTGCTTTCCTTTCTTCTCTACAAATCTTTCCTCAAAATGTATGACTTTTTGTTTTGCTTTATGCTAGGCCTGTTCAGGTGACCATGAGTTTGGGGACGTACATTAGAGTCTGATGGGCTGCGTAGTGGATACACAACTGCAGACTGCACTTGACACCCCAGAATCTGTTTAGTTAGGGGAGTCAGGCATCAATGGTCTTTCCCAGCTGTGAGCTTCTTTCAGGTTATTTTTAAACTTTTATGCATAGATGGATATTTTGCCTCTGTGTGTGTGTGTGTGTGTGTGTGTGTGTGTGTGTATGTGTGTGTGTGTGTGTCTGTGTGTGTGTGAGTGTGTGTCCCACAGAGCTGCAGGAGGGTGTTAGATGCCCTTTAACTGGAGTTACAAATGGCTGTGAGTCACTACATGAGTGCTGGGAATACAGCCTGGGTCCTTTGATAGTGTTACAATGAATTTGCTAAGTATTTTATTAGCAGTGTAGGAATTTCAAACACCACTACAATGACCCCAAAAAGTAGGGTTGCTGTACACATGTCACACCCGCTCAAGACTGAGTTGTGAGTGGCCAGAACTAAGTCTCCTGTCCAAGTGGGATGCAGAGGAAAGTTCTGCTTTGGGCTAGTGTCAGTTCAGAGTGACATCGAGGGAGAACTCTGAACACAGCTTAGCAAGCTGAGACCTTCCCATGATGTTTCTCCATTGCTCGACCTCTCCCCACAGTCTACTTTGGCTACTATCTAAATTAGTGGCAGGGTGCATGGGCCCTCACTTAACCTCTCCAACCTGTAAGATGACTACAAGTCATGTGATTGTATGACACAAGGTGAAGGAGAGAGGACAGGAAACATCTGTGGCTGATGCAGGGAGGAGGCTTTCCGGGCACAGATGCATTTAACACAAACTGTCTTCCTCTCATAAGACAGGACTCTGGCAAGTGGGCTGACATCCGCTGCTGAGTCCTCAGTCTCTTGAGAATTGCTATAAAAATCACTGTCTCATTTCTTTGCCACAAAACTTTGAATGAGATGGACCAGGAATTTGTGTAAGTCTGAGAAAGAAGACCAGGGTTTGAAGAAAAATGTCAGTTTATGTATCTGAGAGGGAACATAAAAAGGGAACAGAAATTGTTGAAAAGTAAACTGTAGATTGGAAGGTGTAACTGCTGACCAGTGTCATTTATTCCAAATGTGCCGTATGAAGACATCTCTGCTCCCAGCATCCAGATTACTGCAGGCAACAAACTCATGGGAAACCTCAGTCTACAGTCCAGGGCATGGGAAGGTGGGAGGAGAATTTAGAAGGCCTGTGGTGAAAACTGAAGTTCCCTAGGGCCTCTCTCAGCATCACCTGGTTGTTTGGTGACTTTGTGCCAAGTTATCAGATTGCACAGATGAACCTGGAGAAATAATCAAGGAAACAAATGAGGAGGGGGGAGGAATGGGAGGATACAAGGGATGGGATAAACATTGAGATGTAACAAGAATAAATTAATAATAAAAAAATGTGAAAGAAAAAAAAATAATCAAGGAAACTTTATCAATAGATTTCCTGGAAGTGCTGATCTGACTCACTACTTTGCCCCATGTCAATACTATTGTTTGTGTTAGGGATTCAAACCAAAGCTCTTCCTGCTGAATTCTGCTGCATTTGTGGAGAGGCTCAATAGAAATTGAAAGGAGACTGTCCCAAGGTGAAGAGGTATACATGAAACCCAAAATGCGCTCGCGCGCGCACACAAACACACAGTTTTTCTGAATATGTCAACAAAAGAAAATAAAAGTTAAATTACACAGGAATCATCTCTAAAATAGGTAGAATAATAGAGAAAAGGAGAGCAAGACCAGGCAAGGAGACATCTGGTAGCAGGATGATAATTGTTTGTTGTTAGAGAATTTTACAGATCCACGCGCTGTGTGTCATCAATTTCATTCCCATTTATCTCCCCTCTAATTCCTTCTCTATCCCGCTCCGTTCCCTCCCAACTTCATGGACTCTCTCTCCCCCATAAGAAAAAAAACCCAGACTCCCCTTAGTGCTGGCTGTGCATGCTGGGATGTGGATCATCTTAGCACATGGGCAGGTTTTAGGGGCTGTGTTCTTGAGGAAAACTTCACAATTTCACACACACACACACACACACACACACACACACACACACACACAAACACTCAACACAGACTTGCAGCTATCATTTGCCCATGGTTCCTCAGATGCAGCAAGTCTTCATGAGCTTTTCCTCATGAGCGCTGGGGTTTTGGTTTGTGCAGGTTTGTGTGTGACATGGCCTTTCCACATCCAGCAAACACTGCTTCACTGCAGACAGTCACTGCACCCATCTTTCCATGCCCTCTTCTGCAGTGAGAACTGAGCCTTGAGGAGAAAAGGTACAAAATAGATGTCTAATCGATTAACAATTCAACAACTGGATGTCCCGTCAAGTTCAATCCTATCATGAATACATGAAGTGAAAAAATCTAAATGCCCAAATTAAAAGCTGATTCTATTATAAGCTATTAAAGAGGAGTGCTCCCCTGACCCTTCTCATTTCATAAATAAAAACATCACATGAGGAACTCAATGTCATGCCAACCAAGGCATTGTCATTCGTATTTACAGAATGTTTGTCAAATAAGAGCAGACTGCCCATTTTTAAGAGATAGACCATATTGTAATCAACAAAGTCCTGGCTGGCGATGAGAAAAATGACTAATCCCATGAAATACTTTATTTGATTTATCACATTTCAAGTATTCAGTGGGTACCAGCTGCCCTTGGGTACCATATTAGGTGGCACAGTAAAAAAAAAAAAAAAAAAAGGAACTGCAGAAAAGTCTGCAGTGCAGCTAGCTAGGAGGGAGGGCGGGTCCTTTCCACACTCCTGTTTCCTTAGTTCTTGCCTCTCACTTCCTGTCTGCTGCTCTCTTTTTTAGGTTACCATTGTTGCAAAATCAGAGAAGGGCACAGGGGCCAGATTTTCAGGTAAGAAAACAAGGTGGGGGAGGGCAGAGGTGCTGAATTTGAGTTTGATGAAAAGGGTGCCTCTCTGTTGGCTGTGTCCAGTTACTCTACTGGCAGAGCTGCTCTTGGCAGTTGTACTTGTTGATTTCTGCTTCCTGCCTGCTGACTTGAGGCTGTGATCCTCACTGAAGGCGGAGCCCTACAAATTCATGTGAGCTTCAGGATTCTTTGTCTTTTCTCCATGGAAAAAGTTTTCCTTAAGTGGTCAAAACTTTTTTTAATTTGACTCTTCGTGGAAGAGAATGAGTAAAGGAGTTTGGAGGGAGCAGGCAGGGAGAAGATGGGGAGGAGGGGCCCCTCACAGCACAGCCTGGCTGTGTCCTCCACCAGGTCAGGCTCAGCACTAGCTCTTCTCTGTTTTTCCTTTAAGCTGCTTTCTAGGCAGTCTGCCTCTTGGGGAGTCAGTCTTTTAGGGTTCACAGAAGACCTGAGCTCCCTCCAGGTAGGGCTAAGTAGGGAGCTCAAGTTCACTGTGACCACAGTTCTGAAGCCAGGGGTGGGTGTTTGGTCATAGGCAGAGGGGGGATGATCTTGTCCATGACATCGGAAGCTGTAGAAGCACAGGCCCTGGCGTTCTGTTCTGTGATATCACATAGGACAGCCTTCCAGCCTGTCCTGGATGTGGTCGGCTCCAGTGTGTGAAAAACATGTTCATATGAAGCAGGTCAAGGAAGCATTTAGAATGAGCTGTGTGTTTCTATGTGACTGCATCTTGGTTCCCAAGGAAGGGATGGCTATGTGCACAGGTCACCAGCAAGCAGAGAAAAATGAAGACCCAAGAAGGTCAATTTGCTTGTTTAGTAAATTGCACCACACCTTTGTTCACTGCTGTGCCTGTCCCTGGGATGGTTCCTGACATATGGTCTAAGAGGAGATAATAAAAGGTTAGAGAATAATTTCACGTGATGATCATGCTCCTTGCTGAAGAAAGGCTACTGTGCACGGAAGGCAACTGCAAGTGAACTTGAAAGCTGCAGCAGGAACAAGGTGATAGAGGCAACCTCTCAGGAAGCAGAGGCTGAGCAGAATCAGCCGGACAGTGGGCTGGAGCAGTGCCCCACAAAGGGAAATCTGAAAAAGTCCAGGAGATGAGGTGTGCTTCGAAGGTCCTGGGAAGCATAGGGGAGGTCAGGGCCTTCAGAGAGAGGTGACCATGCAGGGACTTCTGAACCATTCGAACAGTTCACACTATCTTCAAAAATAATCGAAAGCTGGTAGGAATTCAAGCAAGAAAAGGCAAATGAAATTTTATTTTTAAAGAGAGATCCATTGGTAGAGTAAAGGGGGAGCTAAGGGGAGATGATTGGACATCAACCACTGCACTGACCACAGAAAGCAATAGCTTTGTTCACCATAAAGGGAGAAAGATAAAGACAAATGAGATTTCTGAAAGAGATCCTTAAATTTGGTGGTAGGCTGATGCAAGGCAGGAAGCAAGGCTACAGTGGAGCTCAAAGCCTGGCAAGAGCCACTGGCTCTGTGGTGATGCCCTTCACCAAGATGAGGAATGTTTCCTGGAGGAAGGGGAAGTCACAGATTGTGTTCTGGTCAGCCTTTGTTAGAGAGGTCCTGGAAAGCTGCGGTGAGATGCTGAGCCGCAAGTTTGGGAAGCTGAGAGAACATCTTGTAGAAGACACCACAGTACTCACTCACTAGCTGGGCGAGGTGGGCAGAACCAGCACGAGGAAGGATTTAAGTCTGTGTAAGGAAAATAACAGCCTGGAAAAGGGGAGGTTAAGGTGAGTTTTGCGGGAAGGAGGCAGGAGAAATCAAAGTATCCAGTGTATGGCAAAAAGTTTAGTACTGGCTACAGGAGGTGGGGTCCACATGTTTTTCATAACTTGCCATGGCTGTCTTTTTATCTGCAGGGAGTCCAGCAACAATGGCAACCCAGCACCATGGTATGGAGTCCATCCTGGGACAGTCAAAGACCAGCCATGGTGAGAGGATGTGGGGTGGATTGTGGGGAAGAGGACAGCCAAACTGCAGGAGACGTGGGTAGGCAGGCAGGGAGGGGTGCAGTCCCTCTTGTCATGACCATCAGTCCCCTCTCAGGCAAGAGAGAACCATTCCACTCTCTTCATTTTTCTTGACTCTCCTTATGTTCCTAGAATGTATCCATCAGGCTGAGCAGGAGACACCAAATGGCCTCCCACTGGTCCAGACTTTGTATAGCCCTCCCTTCCTGTCTTTTCCTTCCTTTCCCTCTTTGGTTTGTTTCACAGTGAGGCCCAAGCCAGCCTGGAACCTGTAACAGCCATCCTGTGCCTGTCTCTCCAGTGCTGGTGATGAGGTGAGCCACCATGCCTCCCCTCAGCCCCGCTTCTTACTTCCTCCTTCCCACAATGAGGACATAACAGAAAGACTGCCTGTTGCCTCTCTAGTTGTGCTACCTCTGGCCACATCTCTATCCTTTCTTAAAGAAAGATTGGGCACGAGCAATGTGGAGGCAATTGGTCCCTCATCTGGCTCCTTGCTGCCAGTGGCCTCATCCTAATGAACAAATGAGCATCCCAATCCTGTACCCACCTCTACATACCTACCAGTTAAGATTTTGCCAGCTTATCAAACTACCTTACAACATAGTAGCTTAAAACATCAACCATTTCCTTGCTCCAGATGCTGTGGGTCAGTCAAGCATTTCTGAGGTTTGAACGTTGACTGATAAAGGTTGGGCCCTCATCCATGCACCTCTCAGAATCCCGATAGGCTCACAGAGGTGCCACACATGCACCTGCGGTTAAGCTAGTGGTTCCCTGTCAGACTACACAGACTCACAGATGTGTGTGCTTCAGGGCTTCTCAAGCCTTTGCTGCCTTTTCCTCAGGAATTTTATGTGACCCTCATTACATAAGAATATAAAACAGATTACAAGTCACATAGAAGACATTTGTATATATTTCTTTAAGATTAATGCAAATTTTCCCTGTACATAGCACAAGGAGTTTTACTTATATAGGATGAAGACATTCTTGAGACCTCTTGCATAACATAGTGAGCATATATAATTCTATATTTTACAGTGGATAACACATATACTTTAAGTGTAGTCACCATAAAACATAGCTGTATGACCAATGGAGATATTAAGTATTTTGAATGTCTCTTTAAAGCAGTTCACTGTATACCATAACTACATACGAGTTATGTTTAAAAATTTGACTTTGACAACAGAGAAGTGGATGCCATGTCCAAGGAAAGTAAATTTAAAAATTAAAGTTAATAAATGTTTTCATGTCTTTCCTCAACTTAACAAAAAGCACATTTGTACACTGCTGAGATCAGTATCAGTGGGGTTTGTTCTGCATAAGTAAGTCTTGATTGAATATTGGACCTTGTAGGAAAGAACATCTCAAATGCTTTTTTAGGTTGATTGCTATAGTAAATTTATAATAATAAGTTGTACAATTTCCACCCACTAAATACATAATACAAAGCAGTAATAGTCTCAAATCCAAGTCAAGATGTCTCGAGCAGTGTTTATTGGTGCTGCATGGTATGAGCAAGGCAAAGTGTTCATGTTGTTTGGTCAGTAACAAGGTTGTCTTTCATCACAAAAAACAGGCAAGCACTATCAGAGACACGACAGAGTCATTCTACCTTTTATTTTGAAATAATTTGTTGTCATTGTGCATTCAGAATCTTTTACTGTAGTTTTCTTTCACTGTTTCCCTTCCTCCCTATGTTCAGCTTTGTGGCCCCACATGAAGTCACAACCTGTGCTTTAAGAAGCTCTGGTGTGGTCAGCTAGTGTTGGGTCAGCCGGAATGGTGGGGATCTTTCCTGGCTGTTGCTATCAAGAAGGTCCATCCAGGCATCTTCACGTGGCAGCTGCAGAGTAGCCAAAGAATCAGGCGGGCCACAGTGCTGAAGGGCTCTTGGAAGTTTAGTTTGCCTGTCCTCCAAAGCATGTCAGACCAAGACACACAGCCTACACTTCACTGGAAAGAGCTGCAAATTTATATTCCATAGAGCAGGGCATGCTGGGATGGAAAGGATTGAGTATGGATTGCAGTCGACTCATGTGTCATCAACACATGGTGTCAACACAGCATGGCATGGGAACTGCTGTTGTTGCCTTGCCCCATTCTTCCCTCCTATGATAAATAAAAAAAACCCAGTGCCCACAAGAATTTTTCATATGGGGTTCTCCACTGTGCAGCCAGGTAAACACTGATGTGAAGTAACCCGCATTCCCAAACATGGGAGACTATCTTATGGCTTGTACATACTCACCTACTTGGCTCTCATTTGAAAAAAGAAAAAGTCATTTTTAAATATAAAAAAAAAAAAAACATGTTTCCCTACACATGCCCCAAACTCACATTTTGTGTTCCACTCAGGGTCCTGTTACTGAGGCAGCTCTCAGAAGTGGCTCAGCGTTCTCCTTTGACACTCTTACTCTCTCCTCTGGGTGCTTGGGAGCCACAGGGTCAGAATGAGTAGCTCAAAGGAATATTAAAAAGAGGCTGTGAAGGAAAGGGATCACCGGAGGTCCTTATTGTCAAGTCTTTAAAGACAGTGAGACCCAGAGTTTGGTTATCAGGGTATGGTGGCGCATGCCTTTAATCCCAGAATTCAGGAAGACAGAGGCAGGGGGATCACTGTGAGTTCCAGGCCAACCTGGTCTCCCAAGTGAATCCAGAATAGCCCAGGCAACACAGAGAAACTCTTTCGCCAGAAAACA
>NW_026131399.1:0-50087 GCF_903995435.1 Acomys russatus | reverse complement strand
ATGATTTACCTACCTCTCCCTCCTACCTGGGTTTTGCCACAAAATCAGTGAAATCACAAGGCAATATCAGGAAAAGATGTAATTATGTTGGAATCTGTACACAATAAACAACAGACAAAATCAATTTCTGGGATCTGGGGACTGATCATGGACATTCTTTCCTAATAACCTAAAAGAGGGCCTATATGCTGTCTGAGATTTTAATATTTTCTTTTTTTAATATATTTTACTGATTTATTCATATTACATCTCAATTGTTATCCCATCCCTTGTATCCTCCCATTCCTCCCTCCCTCCCATTTTCCCCTTACTCCCTTCCCCTATGACTGTGACTGAGGGGGACCTCATCCCCCTATATATGCTTATAGGGTATCAAGTCTCTTCTTGGTAGCCTGCTATCCTTCCTCTGAGTGCCACCAGGCCTCCCCATCCAGGGGACGTGGTCATATATGGGGCACCAGAGTTTGTGTGAAACTCAGACCGCACTCTCCACTCAACTGTGGAGAATGTCCTGTTTATTGAGTAGATCAGGGTAGGAGTTCGAAGTTACTGCACGTATTGTCCTTGGCTGGTGCCATAGTTTGAGCAAGACACCTGGGCCCAGATTTGTCCATCATAATGTTCTTCTTGAAGGTTTCTAGGACCCTCTGGATCCTTCTATTTCCCCATTTTCCCATGTTTCTCTCACCTAGAGTCCCTATATGATGTCCTCCCCTCTGTCCCACTTTTCTGGTAAGTGAAGACTTTCTTAGGATATATCCCTTGGGCTAGTGTAAAGATATAAGTGAGTATATACCATTGGCTAGATCTGGGTAGGGGTTTAAAGTTTACCTCCTGTATTGTTCTTGGCTGGTGCCTTAGTATGAGCGGGACCCCTGGGCACAAATCTGCCTATCATATTGTTCTACTGGTAGATTTCTAGGACCCTCTGCATCCTTTTATTTTGCTATTCTCCCATGCGTCTCTCATTTAGAGTCTCAATAGGATGCCTTCCCCTCTGTCCCAGTTTCCTGGTAAGTGAAGGCTTTCGTGGGACATGCCCCTTGGGCTAGTATGCAGATATAAGTGAGTATATACCATTTGATTCTTTCTGCTTCTGGGTTAACTCACTCATCATGATCATTTCTAGCTCAATCCATTTATCCACAAATTTCGGGAATTCCTTGTTTTTAATAGCTGAGTAGTATTCCATAGTGTATATGTACCACAGTTTCTTTATCCACTCTTCTACTGAGGGACACTTAGGCTGTTTCCATGTTCTGGCTATTATGAATAAGGCTGCTATGAACATGGTTGAGCAAATTTTCTTGTTGTGTGCTGGAGCATCTTCTGGGTATATTCCAAGGAGTGAAATAGCTGGGTCTTGAGGAAGCCCTATTCCCATTTTTCTGAACATTCTCCACAGTTGAGTGGAGAGTGGGATATGACTTTCTCACGTACTATGGTGCCTCACATTTGACCATGTCCCCTGGAGGGGGAGACCTGGTGGCACTCAGAGGAAGGACAGCAGGTAGCCAAGAAGAGACTTGACACCCTATGAGAATATATAGGGGGAGGTAATCCCCCTCAGGAACAGTCATAGGGGAGGGGAATAATGGGAAAATGGGGGGGGGAGGAATGGGAGGATACAAGGGATGGGATAAACATTGAGATGTAACAAGAATAAATTAATAAAAAAAAAGAAAAAGGAGAAAAAAAAAGTGAGTATATACCATTTGACTCTTCAATATGACATTACAAGGATAATATCTGCTGATTCTTACAGAGCTGCCTGAGTCTATTTCCCTAAGTGCAATGATTGAATGCTTGTGTTATGGCAACTCCTAATATACTGATGTCTCTTAGATATAAATAGATGTTTGAATTGCTATTTGAAAGAAATCTTTCTGTCTCCATCTTAAATATACTCAATTTTTTTTGTTTTCCTTAATTTAATCATTATTCACTGATAATGCAGCACCATTTTTTCCCTACTCTTGGTCTCACCATCCCATTCCTTTCTTCTTTTCCACCTTTCCTTCTCCTCATGGAAGGCTTGTCCCCAACTCTCTGAATCTCTTCCAACACATCATTTACAACAAGATTTAGCCCATCCTCATCCCCGAAGGCCTGACAAGGCAACCTAGTTGGAGGACAGTGATTCAGATTATGCAAAAGAATCTATGTAGAGGTAGAAACACACACATCTCTGATTGCTAGGGAAACCTCATTAACACCAAGCTGCCCATCAGCTACATATATGTAGGGGATCTACATCCAATCCATGATGCTGTTTGTTTGGTGGTCATTCTTTGTAAGACACCATGGCCTTACATTATGTTCTTCAGTTAGTCTTCGTGTGAAGATCTTATCTCCTCTGGGTCCCCCTATCCTTCTCCCAAGTATTCCACAAGACTTCCTGAACTCTGTCTAATGTTTGGCCTTGTGTTTCCAACTCCTTTGATCTGCTTCTGTATGGAACCTCTCAGAGAAGAGCTATGCTAGTCTCCTGTCTGCCAGAATTTGAAATATCTTTAATAGTGTCAGAGATTGGCTCTCAGATGAGGTCGGTCTCAAATTGTGACAGTTAATATTTGGCAGTTTCTTCAAACTCTGCTCTACTTTTATCCCTGCCCACATTTTAGACTGAGTACAGCTTTTCTCAAAGGGTTGTGTGGGTAGGCTGTTGTCCCACTCCCTCCACTGGATATCCTGCCTGGCTATTGGAAGTGTCCAGTTCATTCTCCATATCTCCTGCTCCTAGGAGTCTCACTAGAGTTGCCAGTATGCATCCAGAAGCATACCCTGTCATGGGTCTCTAACTCGTTTCAGAGATGCCCACTCCCTATCTCTTTGCTGAATGTCATAATGTCTTCATAATATGGAAAAAATTAAGTGGTATTTAGTTTTGCAAAGATTGATTTTAATACTTGCCTAATCTCAACAAAGCCCAGAATCAATTGAAGATTTTATGCACATTTTCACAAAATTTCATAAGTTATGGCAATCAACTATAGTTGCACTGAACTTAGGGATGCTGGGAGCAACCAATGCAAAGCTTAATAATTACATATATCCATAAAATTCCACACAATAGTGATTGGGTGAGAAAGAATCTGAATCAAAAGATAATGGTCCGTCACTAGGGATCCACTTTGAATAGAGGCAATGAGTATTACTTTGTAACTTTTTTCTTAGTAAATATATATTCTATCCTGACTGTCAATAGATAAGGTTTTGATTTCTGAAATAAATTAAAGTCTCTTATGATATCCTAGAAAGAATGTCTGACAAGAAAAAGCAAACTAAAGCAAGTATTATTTGTGAAATCTTAGTAACAGGCTAAAGTCAAGGATAGAGAGGTGAACATCAGAGACACTGATTAGCATCAGGATGAAAGCTGTAGGTTTCTTTTTTTTCCTTTTTTATTATTAATTTATTCAAATTACATATCAGTTGTTAGCCCATCCCTTGTATTCTCCCATTCCTCCCTCCCTCCCGCTTCCACCCCCCACTCCCCTCCTCTATGTCTGTGACTGAGGGAGACTTCCTCCCCCTGTATATGCTCATAGGGTATCGAATCTCTTCTTGATGACCTATTATCCTTCCTCTGAGTGCCACCAGGCGTCTCCATCCAAGGGACATGGTCAAATATGGGGCACCAGAGTTTGTGTGAAAGTCAGATCTCCTTCTCCACTTAACGGAAATGGCTGAGAAACACTTAAAGAAATGCTCAACCTCATTAGTCATCAGAGAAATGCAAATAAAAACGACACTGATATTCCATCTTACACCTATCAGAATGGCTAAGATCAATAACTCGACTGACACCACATGCTGGCGACGATGTGGAGAAAGAGGAACACTCCTTCATTGCTGGTGGGAATGAAAACTAGTACAACCACTTTGGAAATCTATCTGGCGCTTTCTCAGAAAAATGGGAATAGGGCTTCCTCAAGACCCACCTATTCCACTCCTTGGAATATACCCAGAAGATGCACTACCACACAACAGAGACATATGCTCAACCATGTTCATAGCTGCCTTATTCATAATAGCCAGAACATGGAAACAGCCTAAGTATCCATCAGTAGAAGAATGGATAAAGAAACTGTGGTACATTTACACTATGGAATACTACTCAGCTATTAAAAACAAGGAATTTCCGAAATTTGTGGACAAATGGATTGAACTAGAAATTATCATGAGTGAGTTCACCCAGAAGCAAAAAGAGTTAAATGGTGTATACTCACTTATATCGAGACACTAGTCCAAGGGGTACGTCCCCATGGAAAACTTTACCTATCAGGAAAGTGGGTCAGAGAGGAGGACATCCTATTGAGACTTTAGTGTGAGAAGCCTGGGAGAATGAGGAAATAGAAGGATCTAGAGGGTCCTGGAAAACTACAGGCGGGTCTGGGCCCTGGGGTCCTCCTCAAACTATGACACCAGTCAAGGAAAATATAGGCAGTAAACTTCGAACCCCTACCAAGACTAGCCGATGGACAAGCTGTAGGTTTCTATAGAGCCTTGAATGTCAGGTAAGTTAGGGTCTGTGACTGTAACAGCGGAAACATTTCCAAGCACGTAAGAGCACTCCAAACACTCACACTGTCATAAGAATTCTCACAGTGGACAGCTCAAAGATGAGAAGGTATCACACATCTCTAGCCTCTGTTAATACTGAAGAGAAGTATCTTCCTTGAAGAAGTCACAGCACTGCATGACTGAGATAGGGATGACAATCTTAGACCTAAAACGTGCTGATAGTTTGAGATCTGCTTGAGTCTGGTTCTCTAGGTGCAATGATTGTATGCTTCTATTTTGGTAACTCCATTTCTATTAATATGTCTATATACTTATATGTCCATATGTCTATATTCATATGTCTATAAGAGTGCCCTAAATTAAATGTTTAGATTGCTTTTGAAAAACTTCTTTCTGGACTCAGTGTGAGAATACTCCATTTTCTATTAATTTAATAATTATTTATCCTTATTGCAGAATCCTCTCTTCTGTGCTATTGGCTCACCACTCTCAACAATTATTTTGTTTTACCTCTTTCCCTTCACCTCAACAAACAATTGCCGCGAACCCCACCAACCCCACTTCAACACATCAAAGCACATAGGACTAAGCTTATCCTAGTCCACTGAGGAGCAACAGTGCAGTCTAGTTAAGGGAAAGTGAGTTATATCAGGCAACAGAGTCCATATCAGAAACAGCCACATATATGATTGCTAGGCAACTTTCATGAAGACCATGCTGCTCATCATTTATATATACTTAGGGACCTATGTCTGGTCTATGTACTCTCTTAACGAGTGCTCATTCTCTGTGAACCACCATGGTTCTAGGTTAGCATCTTCTGTTGCTCTTCTTGTGGATATCTTATCCCTTCTGGGTCCTACTATCTTTCCCCCAACTACTCCACAAGATCTCCTGAATTGCACCTAATGTTTGACTATGTGTCTCTACATTGATTTTGATCTGTTGCGGTGTAGAACCTCTCAGAGAACAATTGTGTTCCACCTGTTTGCCAGCGTACCACAGTATCCCCAATAGTATCATGGGTTGGCTCGCTCAGATAGGGTGGGTCTCAAGCTGGGTTAGTCATTGTTTGGCAGTTTCCTCAATCTCTGTTCCATCTTTATCCCTGCCCATATTGTAGGCATGGTAAATTTTGTGTTGAAGGTTTTGTGGGTGGTCTGCTGTTTCTCTCCCTCCACTGGAGATCCTAAATGCCTATAGGATATATCCAGTTTATTGTCAATACATCCCACTCCTAGGAATCTCACTAGGGTCACAACAATATTCTCCTAGTAGGATACTTTGTTGTGTGTGTCCAGATTGTCCCAGATATGCCACCCACCATTTGTTTGTGGAATGTCATTGTGTGTTCATAATTCAAGAAAAAATTAACTGGTTTTCATTTTTGAAGGAATAATTTTAATACTTGCTTTTTCATTTTTGAAAGAATAAATTTAATATTTACTTAATCTCACTGAAGCTTGGTTTCTACTGAAGATTATATTTATATTTTGATAACAGTCCACAAGTTATATGAATCATAAACTATTGTAATGCGTTTAGGGTTGCTGGGAGCAACTCAGCAAAAGCAAATAAATTGCACATATATTCATGACACTGCACATAGGATTCACTGGGTGAGACAAAATGCTAATCCATAGGCAGTGGTCAGTCGCTAGGAATCCACTTTGAAATAAAACAAATCAAATTACTGTGTAAATTTTTTCTTTGAAAATATTAACAAAAACTTGACATCATTTGTAAATAAGGTAATGCTTCCTGAAAGAGTTTCAAGTCTCTTATGACATCCTAGAAAGAATGTCTGACTAGAAATTGCAATAATACAACAACTACTGTTTATGAAATAATTTTCACAGTAATTTACTACATAAATAATTTATTTAACAAATAGTTGTGATGTAAAAATATATTTCTGATATCATCTATAGATAAGCTATTGATTCTGAAAGTGCATCAAGTCTCTTGACTTCAAGGGAAGGAATGTCAGACATAAAAGAGCAAAAAAAAAAATACAATGACTGTTATTTGTGACATCTAAGTAACAAGCTAAACCAAGGATAGAGAGTTGAACATCAGATGCACTTATTGGGAACAGGATGACTGCAAAGTCCCTTGAGAGCCTTTGTTGCACAGTAAATAAGGATCTTAGAAAATTAAAGAGAAACTATTGGAAGGCTGTAAGAGTTACCTTTGAGCACTCACACTGTCCTTAGAATATTCCCAATGGATGGCCAGAAGTTGAGAAAGGATCATACCTCCCAGTCTCCATCAGAAGCTGAATCCTAAAGTCAAATATCTTCCTTGTTGAAGACACAACACTATATGACTGAGATAGTGGTAGCACATTTTAGAGCTGAAGCCATTGCTTCAGATAGTATCACACATCCTGTTTAGGAATCAGGATAAGATAACCAGCAGCTGAGAGGCTCCTTCTCAAATAATAACTACCTTTGCTACTTTCCTCTGACTCTGTCTTTTGTCACATTCAGAAGATTTCCTTCTCTTTAGAATGAAACATTAGGCCTTTTATTATACCCAGGTCCAGCCAAGATGTGGAATATATGCAGAAGCCTACCAGGTCAAATCCCAACCAGCAGAGAAATTTATTTGCTCTTCTTGTACTGACTGGTGGAGTATATACATTCAAATACAGAATGGAATAAGAGTGAAACAAGAGATGATAGATAGATGGACAGATAGATAGATTATATATATATATGTGTATACACACACACACACACACACATATAACACACATATATATATATATATATATATATGAGAGAGAGAGAGAGAGAGAGAGAGAGAGAGAGAGAGAGAGAGAGAGAGAGAGAGAGAGAGCGCTCATGTCCTGGCATGGAAAGCAAACCCTGCTATAGTCTTGGAGATCTCTATCAAAGATGCTGATTCATCTAGTTGTGCCTCTTCACTGGGTTCTGCACCAGAAGCAGTGAAATTGAAAGTACATGATACAAAATACTATACTTACTTACCTTGAGATCTGTCAACAATGAACAATAGGCAACTCCAGTTTCTGGGACCTGGGGCTAATCATGTACCTTGTGGCTTCAGCCCATTCCTGACAACCTAAATGAGAGCTTCTGGGCTTTCTGAGCATTCAGATTGTGGAATCTACCTTGTGTGCATAATGGGATTCTGAATTTTTATATCTACCTGATTCCATTTTCTGATGTTCAGTGATTGTAGCACAACCTAGTATTTTTATGTCTATTGGAGTACTCTAAATAGATGCCTGGATTGCTATTTGAAAGACAACTTTCTTTCCCCAAACCAAATAGACTCAATTTTTCTTTTTTATTTTTTAGTCCAATCATTATTCAATAGCAGCCTTCCCTCTCTCCTAATGGCCCCACACTGTCATCAGTTTCTCCATTCACCTCTTCTCTTCTCTTCAACTAAGTATTGCCACCAACCATTCCAACCTCTTCCAACACATCAACTCATTTCAGGCCCAAGCCTATCCCCTTTCACTGAGGCCTGACCAGGCAGCCTAGTTAAGGGAAAGTGATTCAAATCATGCAAGAGATTCTATATCAGAGGGAGCCATATCTCTGATTGGTAGGGGAACCTCATGAAAACTAAGCTGATCATTAGATCCGTATGTTAGTAATCTAGGTCCGGGCCATGCAAGCTCTTGTTTGGTGGTTATTCTCTGTAATCCACATTATACTAGGTTAATTTCTACTCTGGTCTTATTTTTAAGTTATTTTCCCTTCTTTGTCCCTTTATACTCCCCTCAACTATTCCACAAGAATCCCCGAACTCTCTGGCTATAATGGCTGTTTGTCTTTGCTTCAGTTTTGATCTCCTCCTGTCTGGAGCATCTCAGAAGAGAATTATGCTATTATCCTGACTGTTATCATAGGAGAATATTATTAATAGTGTGGAGGTTGGCTCTCTCATGTGATGTGAACCTTAAGTTGTACTGGTCATTATTTGGCAGTTCTTTCAATCTCAGCTCCATATTTATCCCTGAGCACATCTTAGGAAGGGTACACTTATTGTCAAAGTTTGTGTTAGTGTGTTGGTGTGCATCTTCATTTTTTTTTTGAGCTCCTACCTGGATATTGTAAGTTTCCAGCTCATTCTCTATGTCCCCTGCTCCTTGGAGTCTCACTAGAGTCACCTCAATGTCCTCCTGGGAGCATACCCTATCAAGTGTCTCTAGCTTATCCCAGGGATGCTATTCCACATCTGTGTACCGGATGTCACAGTATCTTCATAATAAGGAAAAATAAGTGTTATATAGCTTTGCAAAGAATGATTTAACACTTGCCTAACATCTAAAATGCTTGTTTACTGAAGACTATGTACTTAGGTTTGCTGAAAGTTATGAGGTATACGAATCATATTCAGTTATACGGGGTATAGAGTTGCTGAGAGAAACTCAGCTAAAGAAGATTAAGTGCATATATATCCATGAGGACAAACTGGCTGAGACATAGTGCTTATGAAAAGATAATGGGCTTCCTCAAGACCCAGCCATCCCACTCCTTGGAATAGACCCAGAAAATGCCCTACCACACAACAGGGACATATGCTCAACCATGTTCATAGCTGCTCTATACATAATAGCCAGAACATGGAAACAGCCTAAGTGTCCCTCAGTAGAAGAATGGACTAAGAAACTGTGGTATATTTACACGATGGAATACTACTCAGCTATTAAAAACGAGGAATTCCCGAAATTTGTGGACAAAAGGATTGATCTAGAAATTATCATAATGAGTGAGTTCACCCAGAAGCAAAAAGAGACAAAGGGTATATATTCACTTATATCAAAACACTAGTCCAAGGGATATGTACCATGAAAATCTTTACTTACCAAGAAAGTGGGTCAGAGGAGAGGACATCCGATTGAGACTTTAGGCAAGAGTAGCATGGAAGAAAGGGGAAATAGTAGGACCCACAGGGTCCTGGAAACCTACAAGAAGAACTTTATGACAGGCAGATCTGGATCCCGGGGTCCTCCTCAAACTAAGGCACCAGCCAAGGAGAATATAGGCAGTAAGTTTCGTACCCCTACCAAGACCTAGCCGACTAACAGGATATTTTCCACCATTGAGTGGAGAGTGAGATCTGACTCTCACATGAACTTTGGTGCCCCTTTTCTGACCATGTCCCCTGGATGGGGAGACCTGGTAGCACTCAGAGGAAGGATAGCAAGTTACCAAGAAGAGACTTGATATTCTTAGAGCATATATAGGGGGAGGAGGTCTCCCTCAATCACAGACATAGGGCAGGGGAGCAGGGGAGAAATGGGAGAGAGGGAAGAATGGGAGGAAACAGGGGAAGGGCTAACAATCTAGATGTAATATGAATAAATTAATAAAATTAAACAAACAAACAAACAAAAAAAAAGAAAGAAAGAAAAGATAATGGTTAGTTACTAGGAATCCAAAATGAAAAAAGAAAAAAAATATACTGTGTATTTTTTGTAGAAATATATAATACAATCTGCCTCCTTTACTAGTGTATTGACTCCAAAATAAGGCTCCAGTATTCCCTGACATCTGAGAAAGAAACGTCTGCAAGTAACAGCACACAAACTACAAAAACTGTTATTTTACAAGGTAAAACCAAGGATTGATATTTGAACATCAGAGACACTGAATGACATAGAAATGATATCTTCAATGTCCAGGAGGTGTCTGGGTTGTCAGGTAAGTTCGGTTCTCTGAATATTATAGGTGAAAATTATTAGAACCTTTAACAATAAACATTGAGAACTGTCGTTGCAATACTAATTCCAACAGCACTTGGCTCAAGGCTGAGATATCATCATATTCCTAGCCTCTGTCAGAAACTGAAGCATTAAGTTGAGTATCTTCCTTGCTGAAGACACAACACTGTGTTATTGAGATAGGGATAGCACATCTTAGAGATGAAGACATAGCTTCAGATAGGATCACAGTTCCTGAACAGAAATCAGGAGATGACGAGTAGAATCTGGGAGGCTCCTTATCAAACAACGAATGCTTTTTGCTGCTTTCCACTGTCTCTCAATCTAATGTCTTTCAGGAGCATATTTCCTACACTTTAGCACCAGTGAATCAAGCTTTGATTAAATCCAGGTCTAGCTAAGACCTGGAATATAGCCAAAAGCCTGACTGGTCAAATACTTCTTTGTAGAGAAATTTATTTGCTCTGCTTTCATCTAATTGATGGAGTCTGGGCAGTCAATTATTGAATGGAATGGGAGCCAATCAAATGAGAGATTTCATATCTATTCAGGAATTGCAAAGCCTGCTGTAACCTTGTAGATCTCCATGTGAGGTGCTGATTCACTGAGCTCTCCATCTTCCCTGAGTTATGCAGCAGGAGCATTAAAATCAAAGGGGATAGCAGGAATATTTTTAGTTATCTTGCAAAGTCTCTACAATGAAAATGGAAAAAGCCAGCTCCAAGATCTGGGCCTGATCATTTACATAATGTCTTTTGCCCCAATCTAGTGAGTTAAAAGAGAGTCTCTATGCTGTCTGAGGCTTTTGTATTGCAAATCTGACATTACAAGTATAGATAGCTGCTGATTCCTTGAGATGTGCCTGAATCTGTTTGCCCATGATTGTATCCTTATGTTGTGGTAGCCCCTAGTATATTTATGTTTCTTAGAGTGCTCTAAAATAAAGGCTTAGATTGCTATTTGAGAGGTATATTTCTGGACGCACTCTGAATATACTCAGTTTCTTTTCTTCTTTGAAATTTAATTAGTATTCATTACTATTGCGGCATTTTCCCTTGTCTCATACTCATCCCAACACCCATTCTTTTTTCTTTCACCATTTCATTTCCACTCAGAGAAGCATTGCCCAGAATCCTACCAACCTCTTCTAGCACATAAAATCAGATCAAGAATAAACCTATTCTCTCTTATGAGGCTGGAGATGGGAGCCTAACTGGGGAAAAGTGATTTAAATAAGGGAACAGAGTACATGTCAGAGACAACGAAACTCTGATTTTTAGGGGACGTTCATGAACATGAAGCTGCTCATCAGCTATATATATGTAGGGGACCTAGGTCCAGGCCATGCATGGTCTTTGGCTGTTGGTCATTTTCTGTAAGCCACCATGGTCCTATGTTCATTGCTTACCCTGGTCATCTTGTGGAGTTTTTGTACCCTCTGATTCCTTTAATTATTACCCCATCTCTTCTATAACACTTCCTGAGCACTTCCTAATATTTGGCTGTTTGTCTCTACATCTATTTCAATTTGCTGCTGTGTAGAGGCTATCAGAGAAGAGTTTTGCTAGTCTCCTTTCTGCAAGCATAGCAGGGTATCAGACATTGACTCTCTCATATAGGCAGGGTCCCAAGTTGAGCCAGTCATTATTTGGCAGTTCATTCAATTTCTTCCCCAACTTTATCCCTGCCTCATTTTAAGCAAGATTAATTTTGTGTTGAAGGTTTTGCGGGTGGATTATTGTCCCCATCCCTCCCTTGGATGTCCTGCCTGGCTATAGGAAGTGTCCAGCTCATTATCCACATCCATCTCAGCGGAGTCTCACCAGAATCACCCCAATATCCTCCCAGGAGCATACCTTGTCATGACTATACAGATTGTTGCACAGATACCCCTTCTATCAGTTTACTAAATGTCAAAGACTCTTCATAGTACACAAAACATTAAGTGGTATTAGTTTTACTGGGAATGATTTTATTCCTCACCAATCACAAAAAAGCTTAGGTTCTTTGGATGATATCTTTGTAATTTGCACAAAGTCTATGCGTTTTATGAATCATATACAATTGTCCTATGTTTAGGGATTCTGGGAGCAATTCAGCCAAAGCAAAATAATATCAAGGGCAGCCTAAAGACTGAAAGACGCTACCATCCCTACACCCATGAGAAGGCTAATATATGAAGAAATCAGGAAATTAAACAACATCAAACCAAATATTACAATTAAAAATTGGGTACAGAACTAACCACAAAACTCTCCAAAAAGAGATATCACATGACTGAGAAATGACTAAAAGAAATGCTCAGTGTTCCTAGTCATCTCATCAGGGAAATGTAAATAAAAACAAGTCTAATATTCCACCTTACATTCATCATGATGGATAAGATAAAAAACTCAAGTTGCAGCACATGTACTTGAGGATATGGAGATAGTGGAACACTCCTCCTTTTCTGGTGGGAGAATAAACTTGTACAACCACTTTGAAAATCAATCTGGCACTTCCTTAGAAAATTAGGAATATTTCTACATCAAAACTCAGCCATACCACTCCTGGGCATATTCCAGAAAGATATTCCACCATATTACAAGAGACTTTGCTCAATTATGTTTATAGCAGCCTTATTTGTAAAAGCCAGAATCTGGAAACAACCTACATGTCCATCAACCAATGAATGAATAAAAAAAATTGTGGTGCATTTATACAGTGGAATACTACCCAGCTTATAAAATCAAGGAAATCTTGAAATTTGCAGATAAATGGGTAGAACTAGAAACAGTCATCGTGAGTGAGGTAACACAGACCCAGAAAGACACCCATGGTATATATTCACTTACACATGGATATTAGCTGAATAATATAAGATAACCAAACTACAATACACAGACCTAATGAAACTGAATAAAAAGGATGGCCCTAGGGAGAATGTCTATTTCTCCTTAAGAAGGAGAAATAGAATAAACACCTGAAGTAATTACAGAGAAGAAAGAGGATGAGAGCCTATCATAGAGTTCCTCTGACAGACTCAAGCCAGCAAGAGATCCAAGAAGATGCTGAGACACAAAGCCAAACTCCAGGCATTCTTACAGAAGAGTTAAGGAATAGAGGGACCTGGAGGGGGTCAGGAACTCCACATAGAAATCAATGTAGTCAACAAATTCAGGTGGAAGAGAGGCATTCTGCAGAGACTGATGCACCAACCTAGGACCATGCATGGTGAGCACCTAGACTCCCTACTCAGATGTAATAAATAGGCAACATGGTCTCCTTGTGGGTCCAATAATATCAGGAAAAGGGACTACTTCTGACATAGACTCTGTCCCCCACATGTTGATCATTTCCCCATGGCTGGGAAACCTTGAAATACAACAGAGGGGGAGTATACAGACAGTCCAGAGGAGACTTGATGGCTGAATTCAGATGATAGGGGAGGAAAGCTCCCCTTTCTGGGGAGTATGAGAGGGAGGGAGAGAGGGACAGGGTATAAGGGAAGGAGGACAGGACCGGAAGTGATGAGGGAGGATTCTATAATTGGGATGAAAAGTGAACAAATTAAAAATAAAAAAGAAAGAGCAAAAACACTACAACCATTATTTCTGAAATCAACACAAAAAGCTAAATTCAGAGATGGAGTTTTGAACATCAGAGGCACTTATTGGAAAAAAAAATATGTAGCTCAATGTCCCTAAAAATCCATAAGTGGCAAAGTAACATAGGGTCTGTGAATGTTAGAGCTGAAACTTTTCAGAGTCTATAAGAATGACCTCTGAGCACTCACATTATCCTAAGAATTCTCACAATGGATGGACCAAGGATGACAAGGGATAACACATCTCTAGCCTCTGTAGAAGCTGAAGCCTGAAGTTAGGTATCTTCCTAGCAGAAGACACTACACTACATAATTCAGATTGGAATGGCAATTTTAGAGCTGCAGCCTTAGCATTAGATAGGACCACAATTCCTGTATAAGAATCAGGACATGATGATTAGCATCAGGAGACTTCTTCTTAAACAGTAACTGTCTTTACTACTTTCCACTGCCACTGTCTCTTGTTTTTTCAGGGTCAGATTCCCTTCTTTTTATCACCAAACAGTGGAGATTTGGTTATACCCAGGGTCAACTAAGACAGTGATTATAGCCAGATGCCTGACTGTTCAAATTCCTCCCTGCAGAGAAACTTAATTTCCCCTCTTGCATCTCATTGACAGACTGTGTGCATTCAAATAGAAAATAGAATGAGAGACAAGCAAGAAAGAGATGCCACATATAGGCACTGAAAGCAAAGCCTGCTGTAACCTTGGAAACCTCCATCAGATGTGCTGATTCATTCAGCTCTCCATGCTCCTTGGGTTATATAGCAGAAGCTGTTAAATTGAAAAGATATGACAGGAAAAATTGTAGTTACAAAACCATTTCCTGGGATCTGGTTGCTGATAAATATAGCTTACTGCCTCTCACTTTCCTAATGATCTCAGGAGAGTTTCTATGCTCTCTGAGGCTTTCATATTTTATTTTTTTAATTTTTTATTATTAATTTATTCTTGTTACATCTCAATGGTTATCCCATCCCTTGTATCCTCCCATTCTTCCCTCCCTCCCCTTTTCCCCTTATTCCCCTCCCATATGACTGTTTCTGAGGGGGATTACCTCCCCCTGTATATGCTCATAGGGTATCAAGTTTTAATTATGATATTACAATTATAGGTGGCTTGTGATTCATTGAGATTTGCCTTAGTGTATCTCCCTATGTGCAATGATTGCATGCTATTATTATTGTAACCATGAGTATACTTATGTTTATTAGAGAACCCTAAAATATTGCTTGGATTGCTACTTGATTGACATTTCTGGCAATAGCCAGAATACACTCAATCTCATTTTCTTTCTTCTTTGAAATTAAATTGTTATTAATCCCTATAATTTCCCCTACACTTCTTTCCTACTGATCTCAACCTCCTAACCATTTTCCTTTCACCCCTTCCCTTCTCTTTAGAGAGGGTTACCTCAACCATACCCATCAATTTTAGCACATCAACTCCATTCAGGAATAAGCCCATGTTCTTCCAGTGAGTCCTATCATAGCAATCTAGTTAGAAGAGAATTATTTAAATCAGTCAACAGAGTCTGTGTCAGAGACAGCCACGTGTCTGATTTCTAGTGTACCTTCAGGAAGACCAAGGTGCTAATCAACTACATACGTCAATGGGACCTAAGTCCAGTCCATGTATTGTTGGTTAGTGGTAATTCTCTATAAACCGCCATGGTCTCAGATTAATTACTTCTATTGATCTTTTTGTGGAATTCTTGTCCCTTCTGGGTCTCTCAATTCTTCCCCTAAATATTCCACAAGACATCCCGAGCACTACCTAATGTGTGGCTATGTGTCTCTTTATCTTTTCCCATCTGCTGCTCTGTGGAGCCCGTCAGAGGACATTATGCTAATCTTCTGTCTTCCATCATAGCAAAGTGTCATTAATAATATCAGGGTTGACTCTCCCATATGGGTCTCAAGTTGGGACAGTTATTATTTGGTAGTTTACTCAATCTCTGCTCCAACTTTATCTCTCCACACATTTCAGGCAGGGTGAAATTTGTCTTGAAGATTTTGTAGGTGGGTTGGTGTCATCCTCCCTCCAGTGGACTTCCAGCCTGGCTATAGGAAGAATGTAGGCTATTTTCCATATTTTTCAATCCTAGGAGTTGTACTATAGTTACACAAATGCCCTCTCATGAGCATAACCTGTCATGGATCTCCAGATTTGTCCTAAGATTCCACCCACCCATCTCTTTATAGTTACAATGTCTTTATGATAAGGAAAAATGTGTGGTACTTAATTTTGCATGGAATTATTTTAATGCTTGCCTAATCTCAACAAACCACAGTTTATATTGAATATTTTATGCATATTTTACACAAGCCCACAAGTTATATCAATCATATATAGTTGGACTGGGTTTAGGGTTGCTGGGAATAATTCAGCCAAAGTTGAATACTTCCAATATACATCCATGACATACAACACATGACTGATTGGGTGAGATTGAATGCTAATGAAAATATAATGGTTAGTCACCGGAAATCCACTACGAAAATAGACAAGGAATATTAGTGTGTAATTTTTTTCCTTGTCAATGTACAATACAAACCTGTCACCACCAATAGAGAAGAATTTATTTCTGAAAGGGCTTCATGTCTCTTATGACATCACAGAAAGGAATGTCAGATAAGAAAGCAAACAAAATACAACAACTATTATTCACAAAATCTCAATAACAAACTATACGAAGGATGAAGAATTGATCATCAGAAACACTTATTGGCAGCAGGATTACTGCAAAGTCCCTAGATATCCTTGGTTGCAAGATAAGTTATATCATGTCAATTTTAGAGTTGAAACTTTTCAGAACCTGTATGAGTGACTTACAAGCACTCATTTTGTCCAATGTATTCTCCCAGTGGATGACCAGAGGTTGATAAAGGATCACAACTCCCCAGCTTCTTTCAGAAATGGAATCCTGAATAAAGTACCTTCCTTGCAGAAAACACAGCACTACCTGACTGAGATAAAGATGGCACATCTTAGATATGAAATATTAACTTCAGATAGGATCACTTTTCCTGTACAGGAATCAGAAGATGGTGACTAGGTGCAGGAGGCTCTTAATCAAAAAATAGTTGACTATACTAAATTTCATCAGCTCTTTATATTGTCACTTTCAGGAGAAGTTTTCCTTTTCTTTCCCACCAGACGATGAGGCTTTGGTTATAACTAGGTCCAGCTGAGACCTGGAATATACCCAGAAGACTATCAGGTCAAATCCCTACCTGCAGAGATAGTTATTTGTTTTCCTTGCAACTGACTGATGGAATGTGTCAACATGAATTCAAATAGAGAGTGGAATAAGAGAAGAGAGAGAGAGAGAGAGAGAGAGAGAGAGAGAGAGAGAGAGAGAGAGAGAGAGAGAGAGATATCTAATGTGCCTGGGCATGGAAAGAAACCCCTGCTGTAATCTTAGAGATCTCCAACAGGGCTGATGATTTCTCTATCTCTCCCTTCTCCCTGGATTCTGGAACAGAAGCAGGGAAACTGAAAGTGGATGTTAGAAAATATTGGAATCTGTCAATAATGACATTAAACAAATCCAGTTTCTGAGATCAGGAGCAGATCATGCACCTTGTTGCTTCAGCCCCTTTACTGAAAACATAAATGAGAGCCTCTATGCTTTTTGAGTGTTAAGACTGTGAACCCTACTTTACATGTATAATTGGTTGCCAATTCTTTGATATCTGCCTGATTCCATTTCTTGATGTGCACTGATTGTATGCTTTTATTATACCATGACCTGGTGTTTTTATGTTTGTTGTATTTCCCAAAAAAGATACTTGAATTGCTTTTTGAAAAGCATTTTTCTTGGTACAGACCAAATAGACCCAATTTCTCTTTTCTTTTCTATTTTTTAAATTCAATCATTACTCACCACAGTTATAGCACCCTCCCTTCTCTCCTGCACTGCCACTAGTTTCTTTTCTTTTTTTTTCACCTCTTCCCTTCTTTTCACCTAAATGTTGTCCCCCAACATTCCAACCTCTTCAAGAACATCATCTCACATCAGGAGTAAGCCTGCCCTCTTCCACCAAAGCCTGATTAGGCAGCCTAGTTAGGGGAAAGTCATTCAAACCAAACAAAAGATTCCATGTCAGAGAGAACAATATCTTTGGTAGGGGGCCCTCATGAAGACTAAGCTGCTTATCAGCTCCATATATGTTGAGAATCTAAGGCCAATCCATGCATGCTCATTATATGGTGGTTGTTCTCTATAAGCCACATTGTCCTAGGTTAATTTCTTCTCTAGTCTTCTTTTGAAGTTCTTATGTCCCCTAGGTTTCTCTATCATTCCCCCAACTATTCCACAAGACACCCTGAACTCTTTGGTTAATGCGGCTGAGTGTCTCTCCATGTGTTTTGATCAGCTGCTGTCTGGAGCATCTCAGAAAAGAGTTATGCTATTCTCCTCTTTGTTAGCATAGCAGAATATCATTAATAGTGTCATGGGTGGTCTCTCTCAGATGGGGTGGACCTCAATTTGTGCCAGACCCTCACTCTGCTACATCTTTATCTCTGTTCTCATTTTAGGCAGGGCAAATTTGGTGTCAAATATTTTGTGAGTGGGTTGGTATGCCCTCTATCCCCTGGAGCTCCTATTTTCTTATGGCAAGTTTTCACTTCGTTATCCATACCACCCACTCCTAAGATTCTCACTAGAGTCACCCCAATTTCCTCCCCAGAGCACACCATGTCGTGGGTCTCCAGATCATCCCAGAGATGCCATCCCCAATATGCATGCTAAATGTCACAGTGTCTTTCTAATAAGGAGAGAAAATAAGTCATAATTCGTTTTGCAAAGAATGAATTTTAAATTGCCTAATCTCAACAAATCATGGTTTCTTCTGAAGATTTTATGCATATTTGCACAAAAGTGCATGGGTTACATAAATCATATACACTTGTACTATAATTAGGGTCACTGAGTGAAACTGAAGTAAAGCAGATTAAGTATATATATATACACACACACACACACATACACACACAGATATAGATATATAGATATCTATGGTATTCCATAAAGGACTGATTGGTTGAGACATAATGCTAATCAAAAGATAATGATCAGTCACTAGGATTCCATTATGAAAAGAGACAAAGAAATATATTGTGTAAACTTTTTTTCTGTATTAATGTATAATACAACCTGATTCCATTAAAAATAGTGTATTGATTTAGGAAAAAGGAAATAGTGTCCTCTGACCTTTGAGAAAGGGATGCTTGACAAGTAACAAGACACAAAATACAGGAACTGTTATTTGAGGAAGCTCAATAAGAAGGTAAAATCAAAGATTGAGAGTAGAACATCAGAGACACTGGATAGCAACAGAAGTACATTGTCAATGTCCAAGAAGAGCCTGTGTATGGTCTGTGAATATTGCAGCTTTAATTATCAGAGCCTTTGCGAGTGGCCACTGGGACCTCTCACTGCCATAAGAATTATTACATTAGATGGCCTAAAACTGAGATATTATCAGCATATTTCTAGCCTCTGTCAAAAACTGAAGTCTAAAATTAAGTATTTTCCTTGCAGAAAACACAGCACTACATGACTGAGATAAGGATGGCACATACTAGAGATGAATCCTTAGTGTCAGATAGGATCACAGTTCCAGTAAATGATCAGGAGATGGTTACTTAGAGCTGGAAAGTTCTGAATCAAACAATAAACTCTCATTGCTACTTTACCCTGGCTTTGACTCTAGTCACATTTAAGATCCTATTTCCTGCTCTTTAGCACCAAACAGTCAGGCATTGGTTAAATCTAGGTGCAGCTAAGTCCTAGAATCTAGCCAGAAGCCTGACTGGTCAATTCTCTCCCTGCAGAGAAATTTATTTTTTCTCCTTGCATCTGATTGAAGGAGCCTGTGCAGTCAAATAGAGAAAGGAATGGGAGCAAATTAAGGGAGAGAGAGAGAGAGAGAGAGAGAGAGAGAGAGAGAGAGAGAGAGAGAGAGAGAGAGAGAGAGAGAGAGATCTCATATCTATATTGGGAAAGGAAAATTGGCTGTAACCTTGGAGATCTCCATTTGACTGCTGATTCATCCAGCTCTCCCTCCTCCCTGGGTTCTGCAACATAAACAGTGAAATAAAAAGAAGATGGAAGGAAAAACTGTAGTTACCTTGAAATCTGTAAACTATGATCAATAGAAAAAATCAATTTTTGGGACCTAGGGGTTAATCATGGATGTTGTTGCTCCAGCCCTCTTCCCGACAACCTAAAAGAGAGCCTCTATGCTGTCTGAGACCTTCAGGTTTGAAACTTACATTACATATATAATGGGCTTCTGAATCTCTGAGAACTTCATTATTCCTTTTCTCAATGTGTAATGATTGTATGCTTGCATTATAGCACCACCTATTTTTATGTCTATTAAAGTGACCTAAAGTAGGTGCTTGGATTGTTACTTCAAAAGTATATTATTACATAACTTTTTTGGAATACATTTTTTATTGAAAAATAAAATCGTTCATATTACATCTCAATTGCTATTGATCTCATGCATCCTCCCATTCCTCCCTTACTCTTGCTTTCACCCCATTCCCCTTCTCTATGACTGTGACTGAGGAGGACCTCATCTCCCTGTATATGCTCATAAGATCTCAAATCTTTTCTTGGTAACATGCTATCCTTCCTCTGAGTGCCTCCATGTCTCCCCATCCAGGGGACATGGTCAAATACGGGGCACCAGAGTTCGTGTGAAAGTCAGTCACCACTCTCCACTTATCATGGAGAATGTCTTTTCCCTTGGCTAGATCTGGGTAGGGGTTTGAAGATGACTGCATGTCCTGGGCCCAGATCTACCCATCATTTACCTAACTATTTTTTAAATTTTATTTTACTAATTTATTCATATAACATCTCAATGGTTATCCCCTCCCTCATATCCTCCCATTCCTCCCTCCTTCCCATTTTCCCCTTACCCCTCTCCCCTATGACTGTGACTGAGTGGGACTTCCTCCCCCTGTATATGCTCATAGGGTATCAAGTCTCTTCTTGGTAGCCTGCTATCCTTCCTCTGAGTGCCAACAGGTCTCCCCATTTAGGGGACGTGGTCAAATATGTTACCTAACTCTTAATACACATAATTTTCATTCTCATTGTCATTGTATATTCATAATAGAAAAAAAGTAAAAGGTGTTTATTTTTACAAGCAATGTTTAAAATATTTGCCTAATTGCCATAAAGTCTGCTTTGTGTGAAAGATTTTATTCATAGTTGCACATAGTTTATCAGATTACTTCAGTCATAAACAATTGCACTGTGGTGACAGCTTAAGTGAGCAATTTAACCAAAGCAGTTTAAGTGTATGTGTATATATATATATATATATATATACACACACACACACTCACACACACACACACAGACACACACACACACATCACTGAACTAATTGCATGAGGCAGAAAGCTAATAATAATGTAATGGCCAGTAACTAGGAATTCACTATGACAAAGAGTCAGAGAAGTTTATTTTCTAAATACAATATAGAATGACACCATTAATGGATAATACATTGATGTCCAAGAAAGATTCCAATATCCACTGATCTCCGAGAAATGAATATCTGACAAGGAACAGAATACAAAGTACAAGAATTGTTATTTGAGGAAGCTCAATTACGAAGTAAATCCAAAGATTGGGAAAGGAACATCAGAGACACTGAATGATAACAGAATAATATCTTCCACAGATAGCCTTGGTTGTTAGTTGAGATAGGGTATGTGAATATTACAGTTGAAACTTATCACAGCCTTTAGGAATGACCAATGAGAACTACCATTGCCATAAGGATTCTAACAGTGGACAGTTCAAGGCTGAGGTAATTTTATCCTATCCTCTGTTAAAAAATGAAGTCTGAAGATGAATATCTCCCTTGCATATGACACTAGTCTACGTGACTAAGATAGGGGTGGCACATCTTATAGATGAAGCCTTGGCTTCAGATACAATCACAATTTTATACAAGTATCAGGAGATGGTGAATAGTAGCTAGAAGGCTCTGAATCAAACAATAAACTGTCTTTGCTCTTTTCCACTTACTATGACTTTAGGCACTTCTAGTAGCAAATTCTCTACTTTTTAACCAAACATTCAGGCTTTGGTTAAATCCAGGTACAGCTAAGACCTGGGATACAACAAGAAGCCTGACTGCTCAAATCCTCTGCAGAAAAATTTATTTACAATCCTTCTATCCGACTGATGGAGCCTGTGCATTCAAATAGAGAATAGAATGAGAGCAAATCAAGAGAGAGATCTCCTGTCTAGATACAGAAAGCAAAGCCAGCTCTAAATTTTGAGATCTCCATTAGAGCTGCTGGTTCATCTAGATATATTTCCTCCCTGTATTATGAAGCAGTGAATTGAAATGGGATGGCAAGAAAATTGTAGTTTCCTGGAATCTTTCAACAGTGAGAAAGAGACAAAAACCTAGTGTCTAATCATGAAGCTCATTTCTTCAGTGTGTTTTGTAATGACATAAATGAGAGTCTATGCTGTCTGAGACGTTCATATTATAAATCTGAGCTTACAAGTATATCTGTCTGGTGATCATTGGATATCTGCCTGAATCTATTTCCCTAAGTGTAACAATTGTATTCTTGTATTGTGGCAACCTCTAGTATATTTATACCAATTAGAATGCCCTAAAATAGATGGTTGAAGTGTTCTTTGGATGACATATTTTAGTCCTGGTCTGAATATACTCAATTTTATTTTTTTAATTTATTCATCATTAATGCCCATTGCAGCACTCTCTCTTCTCTCCTACTGGTCCCATACTGCCAACCATTTCTTCTTTCACATCTTCCTTTCTCCTACTCCTAACCATACCACCCACTTCCCGCACATCATGTAACAACAGGAATAAGCCTATATCTTTCATGGAGGCCAGTCATCACAGCCTAGTTAGTAGAAAATATTTGAAATCATGCTACACAGTCCATGCAAAAGAAAGCCACATCTCTGATTGCTAGGAGACACTCATGATGATCATGTGTTTTTTCATTCTTTTGGTTTGTTTATATGATGAATTATATTGATGGATTTCCATATTTTAAACCACACCTGTATACCTGTGATGAAGCCAACTTGGTCATGATGAATGATATCTTTGATGTGCTCTTGGATTCCATTTCCAAATATTTGAGTATTTTTTGCATCAATGTTCGTAAGAGAAATTACTCTGAAATTCTCTTTCTTTCTTGAATTTTTCTGTGATTTAAGTATCAAAGTGACTGTGTCCTCATAGCATGAGTTTGGTAATGTTCATTCTGATTCTATTTTATGGAATAGTTTGGTATTAGCTCTTCTCTGAAGGTCTGGTAGAGTTCTGTACTGAATCTATCCATGTTGTTGTTATTGGGAGAATTTGATGAATGCATCTATTTCCTTAGGTGTGATAGGACTATTCAATTTGTTTACCTGATCTTGATTCAATTTTGGTAGTTGGTATCTATGGAGAAAACTGTCCATTTCATCTAGGTTTTCAAATTTTGTGGCATATAGGCTTTTGAAGTAAGACCTGATGATTTTTTTATTTCCTCAGTGTCTGTTATTATGTTTCCCATTTTATTCCTGATTTTGTTGATTTGAATACTCTCCCTCTGTCTTTTGGTTAGTTTGGCTGAGTGTTTTTCTGTCATGTTGTTTTCTCAAAGAACCAGCTCTTGGTTTTGTTGATTCTTTGAATTATTATTTTTTGTTTCCAATTTATTGATTTCTGTCCTGAGTTTAATGATTTTCAACTGTCTACTCCTCTTGTGTGTGTCTTCTTCTTTTTTGTTCTAGAGCTTTCAGGTGTGCTGTTAAGTTGCTGGTATGGGATCTCTACAGTTTCTTTATAAAGGCAGTTAGTGCAATGAACTTTTGTCTTAGCACTGCTTTCATTGTGCCCCATAAGTCAGAGTATATTGCACCTTCAGTTTCATTGAATCCTAGGAAGTTTTTAATTTCACTTTTTATTTCACCCCTTACTCAGATGTCATTGACTAGGGAGTTGTTTAGTTTCCATGAGATTGGAAGCTTTTGGTTGTTTCTTTTGTTGTTGAGCTTTAATCCATGGTGGTCGGATAAGATACAGGGGATTATTTCAATTTTCCTGTATCTATTGAGGGGTGCTTTGTGACCAAGTAGATGGTCAATTTTGGAGAAGATTACATTAGATGCAGAAAAGAAAGTGTATTCTTTTGTATTTGGGTGAAATGTTCTGTAGATATCAGTTAGGTCCATTTGTTTCATGATATCTATTAGTTTCCTTGTTTTTCCATTTAGTTTCTGTCTTGATGATCTGTCTATTGAGAAGATATGGGTGTTGAAGTCGAACACTGTTAATGTCTGGTGTTCAATGTGTGATTTAAGGTTTAGTAGATTTACTTTTATGAATGTGGGTGCTCCTGCATTTGGGGCATAGATATTCAGAATTCAGACATGATCTTGGTGTATTTTTCCTTTGATGTGAATGAAGTGACCTTCGCATCTGTTTTGGTAAGTTTTGGGTTTAAAGTCTATTTTATTAGACTCTAGAATGGCTACTCCAGCTTGTGTCTTGGGTACATTTACTTGGAATAGAGACCCAACCCTTTACTCTGAGGTAATATCTATATGTATTGCTGAATTGTGTTTCTTGTATGCAGCAGAATGATGGAACCTGTTTTGCATCCATTCTGTCAACCTGTGTCTTTTTACTAGGGAGTTGAGGTGATTGATTATAAGAGATATTAATGACCAGTGGTTGTTAGTTTCTTTTATTTTGATAGTGTTGGTGTGTGTGTGTGTGTGCGCACATTTCTGTGTTTTGGATTTGTGGATGTGGTGTTATTTATTTCCTGTATTTCCTGGGTGTAGTTAGCATCCTTGGGTGTAGTTTCCTGCTAGTACCTCCTTATGGCTGGATTTGTGGTTAGGTAATAATTAAACTTGGTTTTGTCATGGAATGTCTTGTTTTCTCCATCTATGGTGATTGAAAGTTTTCCTAGGTATAGTAATCTGTGTTGGCATATGTGTTGGCATGGTTGCCTGACCCTTCTATCTTTTATAGTCTCTGTTGAGAAGTCACATGTAATTCTTATGGGTTTGCTTTTATATGTGACTTGGGCCAAGCTGGTAAGCAGCAGGGGGACTGAGAGAGATCAGAACCCAAAGCTGTTGAGACCCTCCAAAAGCTTTTTGTAGATGGTAGGGCTCTGCCTATCTGCTCACTGACCCAGCTGGGATATACCACCATGCAGGTAAGAGGCTGAGAGAGATCAGAGCCCAAAGGTGCTTGGGATTGTAGCTAATGTGGATTGTGTCCAGTACCTGGAGTCTGCTTTGCCTGTCTGCTCGTTGTCCCAGATGTGGTAGGCAGCAGACAGGTGGTGAGAGCCCAAAGCTGCACAGATGTCTCACAGTCTTTCTCAAGGTGGAGGCTAATGTGGGTTGTCCCCTGGGATTTTTGAGTTCGCTGGGTGGTCAAGGGTCAGACCCACCTGTTCTCCACTGAATGTAGATCCATCTCACCTGGGAATCAGCAGCACTGGTATTTTGTAGATCTCAGTTTGGTCTTTAGGTCGCTGTGCAGTCCCGGTTGGTCGGCTGAGTCTAAGTGGTCTGTGATTGGTGCTGCTATCTTAGATCTCCCTGGTGTCCATGACTTCTTTGATGTTTAGTGTCAGGAATTTCTTAGATTTAACATTTTGTTTGATGGTTGCATCAAATTCTTCCATTTCATTTCTACAACTGAGATTGTTTCCTCTAAATCTTGTACTTTTTTGGTGATGCTATCTCTGCAGTTTCTGTTTTCTTCTCTAAGTTCTCTCTTTCCAGGAGTTCCTCATTTTGCACTTTTATTGTTGTTTCCATTTTCATCTTCAGACCTTGCAGTACATTTACACAATAGAATACTACTCAGCTATTAAACAAGGAAGTCTTGAAATTTGCAGGCAAATGGATAGAACTTGAAATAATCATCCTGAGTGAGGTAACCCAGACCCAGAAAGAAACAAATGATATATACTCACTTACAAGTCGATATTAGCCTAACATAAATGTCCTCTGATAATCTGCACTCAGGCTGAGATCATGACTCCTGAGATGCTGGGACTCATTGCTAGACTTCAGGTGAGAGTGGCATTGAAGAATGGGAGGATGGAAGCACCCAGAGAGTTCAGGAGCCAACAAGAAGTCTATCAAGACTGGCAGATAAGGAAACAAGGTAGTCCTTCACAAACCTTTGTTCCATCAAAGGACATGAGTAAAAACAAGAACTACTGTTCAGATCTAGCCAATGAACAGTTCATTTTCCATGGTTGTGGGGAAAGTGTGGACAACCTCTGACATAAACTCTAGTGGCCCCAATTTGATCAATTCCCACTGGTGGCAAGACCTGGTGGCACACAGAGAAAGGGTAAACTGGCTATCCAGCTGAGGCTTTATAGGATGTGGTCATATGATGGGAGAAGTAGTCCTCTACTGTCAGAGGTCTAGGGAAGTCACATAGGGTGAAAGAGAGAGGGAGGAAGGAACAAGATAGTACAACTGATGAGATAAAATTGGGATGTAATCTTAATAAAATATAGTAAAAAGAAAAAAGCAAACAAACAAAAAACCACATATATAAGGGACAGTCATTAGGAACTCACTATAGTAAATAGAAAAAGACACTTTCTGGGTAAAATGTATTTACATGTAATAACCTGACATAGTCAATGGATAATGTAATGATTTCCCAAAAGGGTTCCAGTGTGCCCTGACCTCCCAGAAAAGAATGTCTGACAAGGAAGGGCACATTATATATATATACTACTATTTGGGAAAGGTCAATAACAATGCAAAACCAAGCATTGAGATTTGAACTTCAGACACAGAATGGAACCAGAATGATTGCTTCCCAGTCTAGAAAGATCCTGGTTTGCCTATTAAGTTGGCAGATATTACAGCTGAACATGACCAGAACCTTTAATACTGACCACTGAAGCACAGGAACAACTTCCTGAACAGAATACCAACAACCCAGGCCTTTAGGTCAACAATTAATAAATGGGACCTCATGAGGCTGAGAAGCTTCTGTAAGGCAGGAGACACTGTCAAGAGAACAAAGCAACAGCCTACATACTGGGACAAGACCTTCACCAACCCTACATCTGACAAAGGTCTAATATCCAAAATATATAAAGAACACAAGAAATTAAATACCACCAAACCAAATAACCCAGTTGATAATTAGGGCTCAGAACTAAAAAGAGAATTCTCAACAGAGAAATATCGAATGGCTGAGAAACACTTAAAAAATATTCAATGTCCATAGTCATCAGGGAAATGCAAATCAAAATAACTCATCAGAGTTGTCTTACACTTATCAGAATGGATAAGATCAAAAACTGAAGTGGCACCACATGCTGGCAAGGATGTGGAGAAAGAGGAACACTCCTTCATTGCTGGTGGGAATGCTAACTAGTACAGCCACTGTGGAAATCTATCTGAAACTATCTCAGAAAACTGGGAATAAGGCTTCCTCAATACCCAGCTATTCCACTCCTTGGAATATACCCAGAAGATGCTCCAGCACACAACAAGAACATATGCTCTACCATGTTCATAGCAGCCTTATTCATAATAGGCAGAACATGGATACAGTCTAAGTATCCCTCAGTAGAAGATTGAATACAGAAACTATGGTACATTTACACTACGGAACAGTACTCAGCTATTAAAAACAATCAATTCTCAAAATTTGTGGACAAATGGATTCAAGTAGAAATGATCATTATGAGTGAGTTAACCCAGAAACAGAAAGAGTCAAATGGTATTTACACACTTGTATCTGGACACTAGCCCAAGGTGCTTGTCCCCTGAAAGTCTTCACATACCAGGAAACTGGGACAGAGGGGAGGACACCCTACTGGGACTCTATGTGAGAGAAGCAAGGGAGAATGGGGAAATAGAAGGATCCAGAAGATCCTAGAAACATACAAGAAAAACATTATGAAGGGCGGATCTGGGCCCAGGGGTCCTGCCCAAACTATGGCACCAGCCAAGGACAATACATGCAGTAAACTTTGAACCCCTACCCAGATCTAGCCAATGGACAGGACATTCTCCACAGTTGAGTGGAGAGTGGGGACTGACTTTCACACAAACTCTGGTGCCCCATATTTAATCATGTCCCCCTGATGGGGAGGCCTGGTGGCACTCAGAAGAAGGATAGCAGGCTACCAAGAAGAGACTTGATACTATGTGAGCATATACAGTGGGAGGAGGTCGCCCTCAGTCACAGTCATAGTGGAGGGAAATAGGGGGAAAGTGGGATGGAGGGAGGAATGGGAGAATACAATGGATGGGATAACTATTGAGATGTAATATGAATCAATTAATAAAAAATAAAAAAGAGCAGCCTCATGAACACTTGGTGCTCACATAATTTATCCTTAAAAATTTTTGAACATTAAAAAAAAGAATGACCACTGAGAACTGTCACTGCCATAAGAATTTTCATAATGGATGGTCTAAAATAAAATAATACTTTCACACTCCTAGCCTTTGTCAGCAACTGAAGCTTTAATTTGCATATCTTCCTTGCAGAAGACACAGGACAACATTACTGAGATAAGGAATTCACATCATAGAGATGAAGCCTTATCTTCAGATAGGACCAGAATTCTTGTATAGGAATCAGGAGATGATGACTAAGAGCTGGAAGGTTCTGAATCAAAAAATAAACCGACCTTGCTACTTTGTATTGGCTCTGTATCTAGTCACTTTCAGTAGCAGATTTCCTTCTCTTTAGCATCAAACAGACAGGCTTTGGTTAAATCCAGGTCCAGCTAAGACCTGGCTGCCAGATTTCTCTATACAGCGAAATTTATTTCCTCTCCTTGCATCTGATAGATTGTGGGTATGCCTTCAAAGAGAGAATGGAATGAGAGACAATCAAGGGATAGATCTCATGTATTAGCATGGAATGCTAAGCCTGCTGTAACCTGGTAGATCTCCACGGGAGCTTCTGATTCACCAAGCTCTCATTCCATCCTTAGTTCTGCAGCTGAAGGAATGAAATAGAAAATGGATGTCTCTACAACAAAAGATCTTCCGGCAGAATCTCCATCGCAGATCTCAAGCTGTACTACAGAACAACAGTAATAAAAAAGCATGGTACTTGCATAGAAATAGGCTGGTTGATCAATGGAATGAAATCAAAGACCCAGACATAAACTGACACACCAATGATGACTTGATTTTTGAAAATTAACCAAATCCATACAATGGGAAAAATACCATCTTCAACAAATGGTGCTGTTCTATAAGAATACATGTAGAAAAATGAAAATAGAACCATATCTTTCACCCTCAACAAAACAGAAGTACAAATGGATTAAAGATGTCAACACAAATCCAGACCCACCTATTCTGTTAGAAGAAAAAGTGAGAAAGAGCCATGAGCTCCTTGTCACAGGAAACAACTTCCTGAACAGAACACTAACAGTTCAGGCCATAAGATCAACAATTAATATGTGGGACCTTATGAAACTGAAAAGCTTATGTAACGTGGACATTGTCAACAGAACAAAATGACAGTCTTCAGACTGGGCAAAGATCTTCACCAATCCTACATCTGACAAAGAGCTAATATGCAAAATAAATAAAGACCTCAATAAATTAAGCACCATCAAAATAAATTTAAAAATGCGGTACAGAACAAAACAGAATTTTCAAAGAGGAATATGGAATGTGTGAGAAACACTTAAAGAAATGCTCAGCATCCCTACTTATCAGGGAAATGATAATCAAAACATCTCTGAGATTCCATTTTACACCTATCTGAATGGCGAAGAACAAAATATCAAGTGACAGCACATGCTGGAGAGGATGTGAAGGAATGGGAAAACTCCTCCATTGACGATGCGAGTGCAAACTTTTACAACCACTTTGGAAATCAATTGGAAATTGGGAATAACTCTAAGTCAGGACCATACCACTCCTGGACATATATCCATTAGTTGCTCCCTCATACAACAATGACATTTGCCCAATTGTGTTCATAGCGGCTTTATTCATAATTCAGAATCTGTAAAGAACCTAGGTATCATTCAACCAAAGAATGTATAAAGAAACCATGGTACATTTACACAATGGAATACTATTCAGCTATTAAGAACAAGGAAATCTTGAAATTGCAGGCAAACAGATGAAACTGGAAAAGATCATGCTGAGTCAGGTAACCCAGACCCAGAAAGACATGCATGGTATATACTCACTCATAAGCAGATATTAGTAACATAATACAGGATAACTACACTACAACGCAGAGGCTCATGCATCAACCAAGGACCACGTATGGTATAGACCTATACCCTCTGCTCAAATGTAGTAGCACAGTCTCCTTTTGGGTTTCACAATATGGAGAGTAAGGACTACTTTGTACATGCACTCTGGTCACTGAACTTTGATCACTTCCTCATGGCATGGCTAACTTGCCAGGTTACAGAGGAAGAGGTTACAGGTAGTACGGATGAGACTAGAAAAGCTGAGGTCAGATGTTAGGGGAGGAGGGCTCCCCTTTCTGAAGACTAGGGGAGCAAGGGAGAGGGGATGAGGGAAGGAGGGGGATTGAGAAGAGATGAGGAATGGGGATACATTTGGGATGTGGAAATTTTAAAGTGCATAGCAAGCAGGTAACTTATATTGCTAATAACACTATATGAGAATAACTCTGAGACTGGATGAGACATGAATGTCTAGGCAATAGACAATGCTGCTTGTTGGCTACAGAATGGCCTTGAATTATTATTAGATGCCATTCTTCATATGGTATGAATGAAGATTTATAGACGTCTTTTTTCTGCTCACACAAAGAGCAGAAAACCCACCTTAACTGTTCTGTGCATCACACACACCTTATACATTTATAATTTTAGGACTGCATAATGCTTGTGAGAAATTATATGTTTTAAGAACAACAAAAAACAAACCAACAAATAAAAAAAGAGACTCTAACATTAGATCAGACCTTACAGGATTCATTCCTCTCAGCATGATGGATACTGACATCCTGATCCTTCATGTTCCAGCACCAAGTATTTCAGTTGCTGTTTCTCAACAGAACAAGACAACTCCCTGGACACCTTTGAAGAAGTCTTCCAATTCCAATTGGTCCAGCATTTCAGACTGTACCACACAGGATTCTAATTAAGCCTGGAATTTATCAACATTCAGAAAGTGGATCACAAATGTCTTTCCTAGCTTGTTTAACTATTTTTTGAATTTTATTTATGCTCCAACAAAGGTATTGTCCATCCCAAATCAGTAAGAAGAAAACTTAAGAGAATGATGCTCCGGATCCTTTAAGGGGGGTCGTGTAGGTTTTTGTTTGCTTTCATTGCCATAGAGCGTTAGTTTCAATGGAAGTTGGTTATAAGTTATTATTAGATTTATTTAGAGAGCAAACAAGGATGGACTCAAAGATGTCTCTCTTTTCTTTCACTTCTACTCTTAGGTTTGGAGATAGGGGTTGTAAAGGAAAAAGAGGGAATATAGAAATATATAGGGAAAATAGAACAAAGATTAGATTAGTTAATCTACTTGTCAATTTAATGCCTCAGTTGTCACTCACAAGGCTATTTTTAATATATTGGTATAGAAGTTTGTATATAGATGCAAATAAGTTTAATTTTAGATACAGTGGTATAAAATTCAAATGTAAGATTATACTTCATACACATTATATATTTTTCTAATCTAGTATAAGGTATTGTGTCCATATAACTCAGTTATAATACATTGTTTATTTCCAGTATTTTGAAAGTGCAATTGCAAGCATTTCGGATGAATAAGTCATATAAGTTAATTGTTAGTTAATCAAATCATGATCATACCAAATACTAGTCTATTTTTATCACAAGAATATACATCTTAGATGCAAGGTCCCGCTCAAACTAAGGCACCAGCCAAGGACAATACAGGCGGTAGACTTTAAACCCCTTCCCAGATCTAGCCAATGGTCAGAACATTCTCCACAGTTGAGTGGAGAGTGGGATATGACTATCTCACGTACTCTGGTGCCTCACATTTGACCATGTCCCCTGGAGGGGGAGACCTGGTGGCACTCAGAGGAAGGACAGCAGGTTACCAAGAAGAGACTTGATACCCTATGAGCATATACAGGGGGAGGTAATCCCCCTCAGGAACAGTCATAGGGGAGGGGAATAATAGGAAAATGGGAGGGAGGGAAGAATGGGAGGATACAAGGGATGGGATAAACATTGAGATGTAACAAGAATAAATTAATAAAAAAAGAAAAAATAGATATGATTCTATAGAAACATAAGGTAAATAGATAAGGTCCTCAAAAACCTCGGAGGCATGTGGAATATGGAGTGTTAAAATGTTTTTATTATTTTAAAGGTTCATTGAAAATGAGACTGGTATTTAAATGAGAGACGCATGGGAGAACAGCAAAATAAAAGGATCCAGAGGGTCCTAGAAATCTACAAGTAGAACAATATGATAGGCAGATTTGGGCCCAGGGGTCCCGCTCAAACTAAGGCACCAGCCAAGGACAATACAGGAGGTAAACTTTAAACCCCTTCCCAGATCTAGCCAATGGTCAGAATATTCTCCACAGTTGAGTGGAGAGTGTGATACGACTTTCTCACATACTCTGGTGCCTCACATTTGACCATGTCCCCTGGAGGGGGAGGCCTGGTGGCACTCAGAGGAAGGACAGCAAGTAGCCAAGAAGAGACTTGATACCCTATGAGAATATATAGGGGGACGTAATCCCCCTCAGGAACAGTCATAGGGGAGGGGAATAATGGGAAAATGGGGGGGGGAGGAATGGGAGGATACAAGGGATGGGATAAACATTGAGATGTAACAAGAATAAATTAATAAAAAAAAATAAAAAAAATAAATAAATAAAAAATAAATAAAAAAAGAAAATGAGACTGGTAATACCCAGGCTACCTCAAAGAGAATAATGAGCATCAAATAACCTCCTTATGAATGTGACTTCAAATGTGCCAAACAAGCCATAGACAGAATTCTGCCTAAAAATGGGCAAGCTTGGATGCAGGCAGAGTCGATGACCAAACTCTGCCAAGAAAGGGTAAGCAAGTCAAGTCCTCCATAATTCCTGCCTCACAAATATGTCTGTCAGATATGTTGGGACAGAAGCCTGAAGATGATGCTCAAATGTTATGGAGAGTTTTGGGTGACTATTCAGGTAGCAAACTGTCTCTGTCAGCTTCTCATTTGGAAAGCTACTAACCTGTACTTCCGGTATACTCAGGAAATCAATTTTATTCCTTCTCAAGTCTCTGACAGAGTTTAACCAGATTGTTTAGTGTTACAATTAAGCTTAATTGTTTAGGGGTTAAGATGTTTTTAGGTCTAGGTAGATGTTCTAAGTTGATACAGATGAGATAGACTAGATATTGATTAACATTCAGAATTTTAGACACATCTAGATAGGAAAGATATTTTCTTTAATGCTGTCAAATATAAATAGGGAAAACACTAAGAATGTAAATGTATATAGTTCCTGATTGTGCCATGGTTCTTCTTGCTATGGATAGTTTATTGTATGTATGTGTAATAATACAAATATATAATTAAAAAATAAAAAAAATCCATTTCCTCTAAGGGGTTTTGGATAGAATTCTGTTTACTCTCTTTGTCTACAAACACTTATTTTCATTGGAATTTGGTTATTAGTATTATTGGTCTTTTACAGAGATAAAATTAGTTTTTGACTCAGGGCCCTATCTCTTTTCCTTTCTTTCTTTTGTAGATAAGGATATAGCAGCTGAAAAGAAGGAAAAGGGGATACAGAAATATAAAGGGAGAATAGAACAAAAGGTAGATTATAGAATCTACTCTTCATTTCAAGGCCCTAATTGTTATTCACAAATAAGGTTATTTTTTTAATTCAACGGTATTAAATTATGTATATTGATGCAATTCATGGTCATATCAAAAAGTAGTCTATTTTTAGCACAAGAATATATACTGTAGGTCTAATAGACAGATATGGTTCTATAGAAATATGAAGTAAAATAGTGCAATAAGGTCTTCAAAACCCTCAGAGACAGCTGGACAGTGATGGTGCATGCCTTCTATCCCAGCACTTGGGAGACATAGGTAGGCAGATCACTGTGAGTTCAAGGCCAGCATGGGCTACAAAAGCGAGTCCAAGACAGTCAAGGCTACACAGAGAAACCCTGTCTTGAAAAACAACAACAAAAAAAGGAAATAAAAGGAAAGAAAGAAAGGAAAGAAAAGAAAACCTCAGAGACCTACAGAATATGGCATTTAAAGAAGTTTTTATTATTCTGAAATTCTTTGACAACAAGACAAGTTAACTCCTGGCAGCACCCAGCCTCTCTCAAAAAAGAAGATGAACATCTAAGAATCTCCATATGGAGTTGGCCTCAAATGTGGCAAACAAGCCACTGGGCAAAATGACCTTGTTTCTGCCACAGACAGATTTTTACCTAAAAATGGGCGATTTTAGATGCAGGGACAGCTGAAGGCCAAACTTTGCCAAGCCACAGTAAGCAAGTCCTCAATAGTGCCTTCCTCGCAAATATGTCTGTCAGATGTATTGGGCCAGAAGGCTGAAGATGATGCTCCAATGTTATAGAAAGTTTTGGTGACTGTTTTAGCAGTAAACTATCTCAGTCATTTATTTATTCATTTTGGAAGATGCTAACCTGCACTCTGGGTTCACTCAGGTATTTAAGTTTTATCACTTCTCAAGTCTCTGATGAATTTGAAGACCAGATAGCTTAGTCTTTCAATTAAGCTGAGTAGGTTAGGCGTTAAGATGTTTTTAGATCAAGATAGATATGTTAATAGAAATAAGATATGATAGATATTAATCTCCATTCAGAAATTTAGACCCAACAGATAGGAAATATGTTTACTTCAAGTTTGCCAAATACAAATAGCCAAATCACTATGAAAGTAACATTTATATAATTCCTGATAGTCTTGCTGTTCTTCCTATCTAATCTATTTTATATCTATCTATATATATCTAATCTATTTTACTCATGTATAATAACATAAATGTTTTTGTTAAAAAATAAGCATAATAAAAAATCTCAAAAAAAATCTCAGAATTCATTCACAGTGTACACCTGTCTTCATTCTACTTTATAGTAAGCTCCTATTATATAATTTCTTACACTATTAATTTCTTAAAGACACTCACCAATGTCATTCATATTGCTATTATATCTACTAAAACCAAGATGTGGTAATGTAAACCACGCAGATAAAAGTATCATAAAACATCAAACTAAATGTCATGATTTTCTGAACTTTTTCATATTTTATAATTTTCCAAATACTATCACTTATTGGAGTATATGTGGTTTGATTCTTGAAGCTATGCCTGAAATTTTACAGTACCTTTGGTGAGTAATGCAGACCTATATCACTGTCAGGCAGATAAATTATGCTCAATTTAATAATCCCATACTATTCTACATGGAAGTGGGATCATGGATCTTATTAGGGCATATGTGAGTTTTGAAATTTTTCGATGAAAATTTAACAAAAAGTAGTCTCATCACTTCATATTGGCTAATTGCATTTTCGGGTTTTTGGTATGTGCATTAAATGTATAACCAGCAATATGTTGGCCATTACATAGTGACAAAATTCTTCTTTCAGATGTTTTATCAATTTAGATTATGCTAAGGTTTTACTCCTCTGAACTCTGGGTTCCACATTACCACAGTCAATTCCAACAAAAGTTTTATTAGATAGCAGCAAACCAAATTCCCTATGTTCTCAGTAAGTCTTACATGAAGGCTACATAGCACTGGATCCATTTTTTCCATGGTATCACATTCAGACCAATATATTTGACATATAATTCTACAAATTTTGTTCTGAGGAATCAATAAGGTTCTTGTGTTTACATGCAAAGCATAGGTTATTTGCCATTTACTAGAGTGTGAGAGTTTCAATACAAACGTTGTAAGACAAAGCATTTCCCCGATGAGATAAAGACTATCCCAATTCTAAATATATAGAATCTCCCTCTACTTTGTCTTCCCTGAAACAAATATGTTACACCTCTCTGAGGACAAGGCCATGGAGGGGTAGAGTTGCATATAAATGTGGGAGGAGGGGCTTTGGAGTCTCATATTTTTGAAAATAGTCCCTCGTGCAATTTCCTGCAACCCTAATGTGGGCATAAAATCATTAAAAAAGGCAAGTATGTTTTGACCTATCACAACGTGGACACAACTAACTCATAAGATATGTTATTGTTTGTGGTTAGAGGTTAGTCCTGTGTAGATATAGGTCCATTTGCCGGAATTCCCAGGGAAACAAGACAATTACAGCCATAGATATCCATAACAGGGTTCACCCATACTATATATTTCTGTTGGTCCCTAGAGAGTAGTGTTAGAGGGTCCTTTTCTGTTAGGTATAGCTTCACTATCTATCATTTGCCCTGCATAAGGAAGCGTCAAAAGACTCAAATAGCAAAAGCACACTTGTCATGCTTCATGCTCAGACCAGCAGATTTCAGACTCCATCGTGGTTGGCAGGGTTCTTCGTATTACTGGCCAGTTTTTTAAATAAACTTATTAGTATACCAACGTTTCCCCAATGATATTTAACCCTACACAACTATGAAGGTCATACGTTTAGTTTTGCATCAAGTAGCACCTGGAAAGAAAGCAGTCTGGAGTGAGACTGGAACCTCAAGAAATACATGGTCAAAAGCCATAGGTGGACAAGGTTTCCAATTGTTGGTGAAGTTGGAGATAGTCCCAGGGTAATGAAAACAGAGGGATCCAAGCATGATATATAGAATTTCCAATTAAATTATTCATCATTGTGATAAAAGTTATTTTTTCCTCCGCTGAATAATCCATACAGACCTGACTAGATGTAGCTAAGAGAGCTGCCTAAAGGGAAAAGTTGTAGAAACAGGAGAAAAGTAAAACTAGATATTATACAACATTCTAACTCAGGGACTCAATAGTTTACAAAATGAGTTTCAGGTGCCCATGAACAGATGCTTTTGACATCAAAGTCCCAGTATTTAACTTTCTCTGGTTCTCTTGAGCCTGCCAGATTGAGTCATGGAAATGGTAACCTCCGTTGCTTATACTGAATGCACTTAAAGGATCCATTAGCCAATTCAAGTTACTTTAAATAATTCTTAATATTTCTTGGCTTCTTTCAGAGCAACAAATAAAAAACTAACTTTACTAAGTGTTTCAATATTATGAATTTTTCCCAAACCATAATCTGTAACCATTAAAATAACTGATGGGCCCATAGCTTAGCTCAATTTTAAAGTATGATAGTGGGAAAATTTTATCTTGTTTTGTGACATCACCTGGAAAATCAAAGGAAAACTAGAATTAAATTACCAGTGCATAAGACAGTGGAAATCAAAATAGGAAGCATGGAAAAATAATATAATATCTCATATGTATTGAAAATGGTTTAGGGCTGTAGTCATACACAAAAATGGTAAGTCATTAATGATACGGCGTGGGACCTAACCATTTCGCAAAAACATAGGACCCTGAGTAAAGAAGATACTTTGTCTGATATGTTACGACTTGGTAATCTTGTCTTCTAGGACTGTATTTGAGGAGTGTTTTAAGTTGACCAAGCGTCTGGGCTTTGACATTTTGAGGAGAGTCACAATGCTGGAAAAACATTAAGTCTCATTCAGAAGTAATATTTATTTTTCTGTTTGACTGAACTGTTTTAGTAATGCAAGAGAAGCCCAGAGTTTATATATTAGTAGAATGCTTTTGACAATTGGTCGAATCCGTTAGGCTCCTGAATTTATTTTGCTTCCTTTTTCTTCCACTGAATCACGAGAACTAAAAACCAGTTTCTTTGGAATTTAAAACAGAGTTCTTTCTTGTATATACAATCAAAAAGGCATGAACCTGCAGCATATGCGGCACATATATAGGGAGGACAATCTACAGTCCATAGCTATCACTGCAGAAACAGTCCCCAAATTGACACTCGTCTTGCTGTAACTACTTTGCTTATATCAGAGATTCCCTATTTACATCCATATGAGACATAAGGAAGGAAAATACAAAGGTCCAACACAGTGCATCAAACTTGGGAGTAGCCGTGTCGTTCGTGCCTGTCTTACTGGTTCTCCGAGGACATACCAATCTAGTTTCCTATTAGCCCTATTCATTCTTCACAGTCCTAAATCCCCTTAGGTATAGCTACCACCACCCAAAAAATGTTCTGCACAGGACTGGAACGCTACCCCCTAATCAATAAGCCACCATTATTAATTTCGTACCCAGGTTTACCTTGAACTCAGACAGGAACGTCTTTACTAATATTTAATTTTTCAGTATACCAGAAAACAGGTTTATTCAAGGCAGGAGAAACCGAAAAATGTTGATTGTTTGCTTTCCTCCAGAAACCGGAAACTTAGTGGATACATTTTGATTTTCACACAACTCTGGCTCCCTCTATCTGAAGTATGATAAGTAGATAACATATGTGAAGTGTCCCTGTCCATTTTTAACAAACCTGTCCATATAGATAATATAATTTTTTCTAACCTTGTTAAGTGCTTAGACCATTAATGAATGCAAATCCTCCAGTTTTATTAGTGAACACCGACATAAAATATTGTTCTTTGTTACTTTGTAAATGTAGTATTATTTTGGCTCACCGTTTGAATTGCAGATATAAATATCCTTGTTTAACAGATGGTCTTTAGGTGATACCGTGGAAAAACTCACATAGATACGTCCAAAGAATGTTGCTACCTAAAGTTTGAGAACAAGGATCTAGGAGGACTTGCTGCTGTAGAAACTTCTAGGGCATCGTGGCCAACAAAGATTTGGGGGTAACTGAGGACTTACATTAACATTCAAATTTTGCATTGCTGAGGTCATCACATGTATCGCATTTTACTTTTTGTTTGTAAAACATTTCAGGCAAAGTGCAATTGTAGAACTTCAAATGGGCCTTGGTCTCTTAACAGTTTATTGATATAAGAGCTGTCAATGATTAGTCCCGTAATGCGCTCTACATAGAAAAAGTATTGGGGCCAGAATAAGGGAAATTGTTGAGCCACACATTATAATAATTAACAGTAGGACTGTAGAAAGTGAATAAACTTGGAGGAACAATTAGAAAGTCCACTGTCACCTTTTCTGAAGAAGTGCAAGTAATCCACAACTAAAAAGTAATCATGAAATTTTAATCAACTGTACTAGAAGCATCAGTGGTTGATCTATTCCGTTTAATTGGTTTCCTCCATATACCACTGTTTGGATGTAATAAAATAAATATGGCACACTATTTAATGAAATTCCTTAGTGCATCTCCCATGAGTCTACCTACTCCATCCTATAGAAGCTGCCAATGTAGTCTCAATATTCCCTAATCTATAACTGAAATGGGTTGATCCTGTTCGTTTCCTATCTTTCAACTTGTTTTGAAACTTAGACTTCTCTTCATTAGCTTCTGATATGTTCTAATCATCTGTTGCAGCATTTCAAATTTAGAAGCCATTGTTATTCCTAGTGCAAAGGTGACCCTGTAAATACAATACAGCCATAATACCCTATCTCATAAGTATTTAGAAATTGTCACTTTCTTCCAAGTTATATACTGCCAGAGGGAATTGAGATGGCGTGCCAAACAACCCTTGTTTTGATCAGCAGGCAAGCAGTGACTGCACGGTGACATAAGGACAGAACCGAGAACTATAAAACAGCAATGTTGGTGAACCCCAGGTGAGAGGGTCCACACTGTTTGGAGCCATGAGTAGGGGTCCATCGTCTTCAGGCCAGCTGGCTAATCAACAGAAAGTTATTGAGTCCTGTAGGAAGAGGCACTGGTTCCAAGACTAGCTGCAATGCCATGCCGGGAGTGCAGCTCACTGGTGGTATCAAGGTAATCGTTGGCCTACACAGAGACTAGGGTCGGAAAGTCTAGTACAGAGGGGACCACCAGCCTCAAACAAATAGATAGACACTAGGTAAACCGCCAAACTAACATAGAAATCCCCAGGTTCAACAAAAGCATGTGGCCGGGCTCCAGGGAATAACAATGCCTGGCAGGATACACAGCAACTGCACTTCATGTCATCAGAAGAACTGTGGGCAACAACACTCAGTTTTCTGAGTTGTCTACTATTGAGAGGAGACATGAAGTGGGGACCACAGGTTAAGCCTAACTTAGGATCACTCCATCTGTCTCCATAAAAATTCAGGTCTTGATTTCAGTCATACCAATGAGAGTTCCTGATACTCAACCTATAGCCCGATTCACATGAGCTGGCTGTCAAGGGCAAGTGAAGGACAACCAGAAATTACTACCAATGTCAGATACAAGAATATGCCGAACAAATCAGCAAAAAAACAAACAACAAAAACCAAAACAATTAATGGATCTCCAGAATCAAGTTATCCGAAAGCAATCAGCACCCTGGAACTCTAACATATCTGAAATACAAGAAAATGTCCCTCAAACATATCCTAAGGAAAAGATAATGGAAGACTCTAATAGTGTTATAAATGATACAGGAAGATAAAGCCAAACAGATTGTGACCTTTAGAGAGGGACAGACAGAGGCCAACAAAGAGAATAAAGAAATCACTGGAAGAAATTGAGATAATGCACAATAAACACATCAAGGAAATCAATAAAAACAAACATCATGAGCTCGAAGAAGTAAATGGAACAATAATAAAAGACAACATCAGGAAGCCTGGAAAGAGTGAATTTAGAGAAAAAAATAGAAATTGCAGAGGTAAGCTTCGTCCAACAAAATAGAAGAGATGGAGGAAGGATCTCAGATTGAAGATACAATTGGAAGAATTTGATGCACCACAATAAATGTGAAAGGTTAAAAAAGTGTCTGACACACAGCAGCCAAGAAATCAAGGATGCCATGAAAAGACAAACCTAAGCAATAAATGAATAGAGGAAAGAAGAGGCTTGGCTCCAAGACACAGAAATTATTTTTCCAACAAAAGCATAGAAAAAATTTTTCCCCAATTTAAAGAAGAGAAGCAAATAAACCATCAGAATCCTACAGAACACTCAAATAGATAGAGTTACTAGTAAAACGCTCCTGCCACATAATACTCAAAACAAAAACACTAAATGGTACAGTACAATAAAATATTAAAAACAGCAAGGGAAGGAAAAGCCAAGTAACAACAATAGCAAACTTATCAGAAACAACGACGAACCTTGTTCAACAAGATCAAAAAACCAGAAGAGGTCTGGGCAGATAATGTTTTGACGCACAGTGCCAGTCCGAACTACTATACCCAGAAAAACTTTCAATGATCTTTCGATGAAAAAAAACCAAGGATTTCCATGAAATTTTTTTTAAAAAAATAAAGAGTACTATCCACAAATACAGGCAGTAGAGAAGATCTAGAAAGAAAACTCCAACTAAAGGAGGGCTAACTACCCCAGGAAACACAGTAAAAAAGATAATGTAAATTAGCAGAACAAAAATCAGATAAGTCCCCAAACACCCATTTCTATGAACATCAAAATGAAGGATCTAACAGTCACTGGTCATTAATCTCTCCAACATCAATCATGTCAACATCTTCCAATAAAAACACAGACTTTACGAATGGATATGAAACAAGACCCCCAATTCTGGTGCATAAAAGAAACACACGTGGCACAAGATAGATATTACCTGATAATAAAGGCTAGAAGAAGGCCTCCAAGCAAAGAGACACAAGGACAAGCCAAGTGTAGCCAGTCAATATATAATAAAATAGAATTTCCACCAGAATTAAATGAAAGAAGAGATGACAAGAACATTTCATACTCATCAAAAGAAAATAAACCAACATTACAACACCACAATGTCTGAACATCTATAACCCACAAATAAAAGGGCATCTACAATTTTTAAGGGAATATGAATAAAGCGTAAAAACACACATCAGTACCCAAACACATGACAGTCAAATACTTCAACACTGCCCTCTCACCAAAGGATAGGTCAAAAAACCAAAAGATGCTAAATTGAGAAATAATGATATTATATTAAACAGATGACAGGAATCAACAGACATAAATATATCTAAAGAAATAATCACCCAAACACAAAAAGAAGTCTAACTCTTTTCAGCATCTCAAGAAACTTCTCCAAAATTGACCATACCTAGCTCACAAAGTGAACATAAGCAGTTACAAGCAATTGAAAAATGTTTTGGTATCCTACGACCACATTGGGTTAACCGGACTTGCAGCAATCACAGAAAGAATATAATATCTCTAATTCTATAGACACTTGGAAACTGAACAATTCTAAATGATAACTGTGTCAGAGAAGAAACAAGAAAGAAATGAAGGCTTCCGTAAAATAAAATGAAAAATGAAGGCCAACAATAACCAACGTTAATGGGACACAAAGAAAAGCAGTACTAGGAGGAAGTTCCATAGTGTTTAAAGATTCATAAATACATTGGAAACATCCTCATACAAGCACATTAACAGCATATTTCAATCCATTAAAAGAAACGACAAAGAAAGCAGACACACCAAAGAGGAGAAGACAGATGTAATTAGTGTAAACTCAGATCGAAATCAATAATTAGAAACAAGAAAAAAATTCAAAAGATCAACAAAAACAAGAACTGCTTCTTGAGACAATGACAAGATAGACAAATCCCTTAGCCTACTAACAAAAAAGACAGAGATACAACTACTCAAGTCCAAAAAAAGTCAGAACGAAAGGGAAACATAACAACAACAACAGAAACAAGGAAAACCAAAGAATCCTAGGTATTCTTCAAAACACTAAATGGCCAAAATATGAAAATCATTGAATGACAAGTGTCAGAATATTCCACCTACCAAAGTTAATGCAGGAATCGGGTAAACAAAATACATAATCCTTTATCTCTTGCAGAAAGGAGACAAAGCCATAAAAAGTCTCTAACCAAACCAAGACCACCAAAGAAAAACAACAACAACAACACAACAAAAAAAAAACAAACCAGGACCAGATGTATTCAATGTAGAATCTACCAGATCGTCAGAGAAGATAGATAATGCAATCACATCTTCAACTAATACACAAAATGAATTTAAAGGAACATTACCAAACTCAATATATGAGGCCACAGTCAAGGTTGCTACCTAAACTTCCAAAAATACTCACTATTAATTGCATACTAGCCAAAGTATATGTATTCTGAAGTTTTCATCAGCGGAGATAGGGGCAGAGCGTGAGATTTGCTATTCAGACCCTCCCCCCCAGGTGAAGTGGTATGGGAGAAATGGGGAGATAGAAGGCGCAAGGGTCCAAAACAAAAAGAATGTCAAAGCTGGTGGATGTGCACACCAAACTACGGTATCAACCAAGGGCATAGTAGACAGTAACTACACTTGCCTCTGTCAGATCTAATACAATGGACAATGCATCCTCCACAGTTTTTGTGGAGAGCTTGCGACTGATCTGACATGAACTCTGGTGGCCCCTATTTGACCACCTTCCCCCTTGGTGGTGATGGCCTGGTGGCATTCAGAGGAAGGAGAAGCAAGGATATCTTGATTGAGACCTGAGAGCTGTGATATAATGGGTGGGAAGAGGCTCTTCGGTCACAGTTTTTAGGAAGGGGAATTGGATAAAAGGGGAAGGGGGGGGGAATGGGAGGACACAAGTGGAGGGATAACATTAGGAAATGTAAGATGAAATAACATTTAAATAAACAAAAAAAGAAAGACTCAACAAAGTAAGAGAATTTCAGACCAATTTCTCTTAGGAAGATTAATGCAAAAAATACTCATAGAAAGAATACTTGAAAAACTGAATCCATGAGTGCATCAAAGATATCATTCACCATACCATAGTTTCTTTCCTAGGCATGCAGGGATGGTCAATAGATGGAAACCTTACTGTAATCCACCTATAAACAAACCAAAAAAAATTAGAGGAAATCCAGTACCCATTCATCTTTAAAAGTCGTTGAGAAATCAGGGATACAAGGCAAAGACCTAAACATAAGAAAGTTCTGTGGTAATCAAGCCAAAAGCCAACATGGAATCAAGGGAGAGAAACTCAAAGAAATTCCACTAAAATCAAGGACAAGACAGGGGCACCCCTCCATATATGTTCAATATAGTACTTTAAGTGCGATCTAGAAACAATAAGACACAAATATGAAAGGAATCACATGGATATTAGGAAGTCAGAGTATCAAATATGAGCAAACAGAGTTTTGTGTGAAAGTCAATATCCCACTCTACATTCAACTGTGAAGAATGTTCTACCATTGCTAGATCTGGGTAGGGGTTTAAAGTTTAATGCCTGTAGTGTCCTTGGAGGGGTGCCTTAGTTTGAGGCAGGACCCTGGGCCAAATCTGCCTATCATAAAGTTATACTTGTAGGTTTCGAGACCCCGCTGGATCTTCGACTTGCTATTTTGCCCATGCTTCTCATCACATCTGAGAGTCCTCCAATAAGGAGGTCCTCCCCTCTGTCCCAGTTCCTGGTTAGTGAGGGCTTTCATAGGACATGGCCCCGTGGGCTAGTATGCAGATATAAGTGAGTATACCATGTGAGTCTTCTCTGCTTCTGGGTTAACTCCTCATTAAGATCATTTACGCTCAGTCCCATTTTGTCCACAAATTTCGGAATTTCCTTGTTTTTAATTGCAGCATGCCCCCGTATATGCTAATAGGGTATCAAGTTCTTGTTGGTAACTGCTATCGTCCTCTGAGTGTAAGCTTTCCTTTATAAAAAAAAGGAAGTCAGAGTAAATTATGTTTCTGTGCACAGAAAAATGAATAAGTATAGACTGACACCCAAATTCCAGCAGAAAACACCGACAGATGGATAAACAACCTTCAGCAAAGTGGCCAGATACAATATGTTTTTAAAGTAGCTCTCCTGTAGAGAATGACAAATGGGATGAGAAATAAATTAAGGGAACACATTCTTCACAATAGCCCACAAATAGTAATAAAAGAAGATTCTTGAGCTCTATCCAAGCAAGTGAATGACTTTTTATGAGAAAACGTCCAGTACCTCTGAAGAAAGAAAGTGAAGAGTTTATCGGAAGATGTAAAGATTCTCCCAAGCGACATGTATCAGTATGATCAACATAGTAAAAATGGTCATCGTAAACCAAAGCAAATCCACATTTGAATGCAATCCCCATTATAGTAGCTACCAGAATTCTTTATAGACCTTGAAAAAGCATTTCTCAACTCAGTATGAAAAACAAAGAAACTCGAGTAGCAAAAATAATCCAGTACAATAAAAGATCTTCCAGAACATCCTCCATCCAGGATTTTAACTGCACTACATATAGATAAACAGTAATAATAACAGTATGGTCCTAGCATAGATACACTGTTGATCAATGGAATGAAATAAATATGCAAAATCAACCTACCCACCTATGACACTTGATTTTTTGAGAAAGCAGCCAAATTCATACAATGGAAAAGCATTGTTCCAAAAAATGGTGCTAGTCTCAGTGTATGTCCACATCTAAAAAATACGAGTAGTTATATTTATCATCCGCACAACGTTAAGTACAGTGAATTAAGACCTCAACAGCAAACCAAGACATATTAAATCGGTTTAGAGAAAAAGTTGGGGGAAATGCCCCTTGAACTCATTGTTATTGAAGAACAGCTTCATAAACAGAACACCAATAGCTAAGGCTCTAAGATCATCAATTAATAAATGGAACCTCACAAAACTTAAAAGCTTCTGTAAGACAAAGGACACGGCCACCAGACTATACAACAACCTTCAGACTGTCAAAGGAGCTTCACCACCCTACAATATCACAAGGCAATGTCCCAAATTGTTGTAAAGAAATCAGAAAAATAAACACCCAAACCAAATACCCAATTAAGAAATTGTACAGAGTAAACAAATAATTCCTCAGTGGAAGAACATCAAAGGGGTGAAGAAAAAACCTAACAAAATTCTCAACATCCTGATTATCATGGAAATGGAAGTCATAAGATCTGAGGTTCCATCATACACTTACCCAAATTGCTATGATAAAAATTAAAGTGACAGCACATGGTGGCAAAGATGTAGAGAATGAAGAACACTCCTCCCTGGAGAATGGGAGTCAAATTTGACACCACTTTAAAATCAATTTGATGCCTTGCTCTGAAACGGCAACTATGCTACATAAGATCATCTATAACGCCTCTGGGCATTTGGGCCTGGAAATGCTCTACAGTACAGCGGGACACTTTGGTGAAGTATGTTTGCATAGAACTTTATTCATGATAGCATAGGGATGCTGAAAACAACCGAGAATGTCCTCCAACAATGAAGAATGGATAAAGAATAATGTGTTATGTTTACACAATGGAATACTCTCAGCCTAGTAAAAACAAGGAAATCACGAAATTTGCAATCATATGGAGGGAAATAGAAATGACCTCCCTCCTGAGTGAGCAGTCCATGTATATATCCGATCAGACCCAGTGCTTAAGTTCTTTCTTCTGGTTCTCCAGTCCAAAATTATGAGCATCTTGTGCTACATTTAAGATATCTTCTTTTGATGATAGGCACCCAGCAGGTGGCGTTGAATGATTTTAAAAGTCCATTTCCAGTAACCGAATAATTATAAGCTTCTCCTGCCTGTGTAAGATTTCAATGCAAAAAAACTCCTCTTTGAGTAGTTTTTGCTTTTATACTTTTTCCACACAAATTTATAAATGTACCTAGGTTCTCCTATCGATAGGGTCATGTGCATATATCGAGGTCATGGGTAATGAAAATAAAAACAAAATTGGAAATGGTCCAGTGTGCTGGTTAGAAAAAAACAAACCAGAATAGCATGAAGAGAAAGAATAATCTATCCCATTATTCAAAAGAATAGAGTGGATGGCTTGTTAGACAGTTCTCAGTAAGAAGCCGCTCTGGGGCCCTAATGTTTCTAACCTCTCAGCAAGGGGACTGATCCTTAATTCCTCTGGTGCTGGCAGTAAGGTGTCTAACAACTGGCCTTGGGCAACTGCAGATAACATGAGCTTTCAAGGTTTTAGCCCGATATATATAATATATATATATATAATATATATATATATATATATGGAATAAAAAATTAAAATGTCTTCATTAATGAAAATAAAATTCTTGTTTAATGCTAACAACAAAGAAAGCTAAAACCCAGGGCTTTATATATCCAATATCCAGCCTAGGTTTGTAGAACTGAAGACACATCATCATCTCCCGGTAGTTAATGAGTTTTAATTATTCTTTTCTTTAATTTTTTCCAGCATCAAAATGGAACACTCTCTTAAATAGAGTCCCCACAAGTCCCCGAGAGTCACTGCAAACACAATACAGAAAGGAAGGGGCAATGTAGTGAGAGAAAAGGGAACAAATCCTCAGTAGTGGAGGCCATATAGAAGGGCATAATTTTTTTTCATCTGGCAGACCAGTCCAGCACATCATACACTAAATTTGTTGTACCAGTTTTTTCTCAATAGGGGCGTACATGGGCAACCCATGTGGGTTTTCCGAATGGGTTTCCTGTGAAAATCTAAAATCTAAAGGAAGGGGCAAGAGAAAGATCACCCCGGATTGTGGTTCTCGGCACTGTGGCAAATAACACACTTTGACAAAGCACGGAATCTCTTCTTGAGACTTTTGTCTATGGAAGTAAAGCATTGGCTTCTGTAAGCTCTGTAAACTAACTAACTACTTCCTCTCTGTAACTTCTTGCTCTGTAACTTCTTAGAACAATTACTTAATTATCCTTAGGGAATCTCTTGGTCTTTCCTTTTTTTTTCCTCTACAAGGGTTCCTACACAAGATCTTTCAGAACCTTCCTTCCTAACTTCACTGAAGCACCTCCTATTGAAATGAATTCCAAGGGGCACGCCAAACCTTTTATAAAGCAAATTTTGGGCTCAGTTAATTTTAGTAAAATTAAGAATCTATAACAAGACGAATTTCAGGCAAGGCTGAAGAAACCCAATTTTGAAAAAGGTCCTTTGTCCAAAGAAGGTCCTTCAGTTACAACATGCTAACACTGAGCTGTTCAGAGCTTTTTATGGACAGAGGAGCTGAGGTGGGAGATAAAAAGATACTGAAGAGAGACTGACGGTCACATTGGCAATTCCTAGTGTGTATCTATAGGGAATTGGGCCCTTTGGTTGCTTATTACTGAAGGAGGTGGAAATGACTAGGAACCAAACGGTTTTTTATGGTTGTGTCAGTTTCTTTACTCATAAGGAGATCAAAAATTAATGACAGTCTGGCAGCATCTAATCATTCCCCATGATTTGCCACACAGGTATACTAACTTGAAGTAGACATTTTCTAAAAACCTGGATGACAGTAATACAGTAAAGGAAATATAGTGAATGTTGACCCTTATAGAATTGCTGGAAAATGTGTTTTCAAAGAACCGAAGGAGTGGCCTCCATTAGAAAGCCAATTAACAGGTTTTCCAATATTAAGTTATGAAGGGGAGAAGAGGACAGCAGGAACAGAGAGACGATTAAAAACAAGAAAATATAAAGGAGAATTCAAATATTACTTCTGTACTTGGATGGCTAATGCACTTGCACTCATATAAAACATGCAGAAATACGTCATAAAACAACAGAGGTTAAAAAAAAATTCCAACATGACAGGGGTAGAAAATAGGTAGAGAATTCTTGTTACATGTGAACAATATGTTTATTTAATAGATGTAAAAAGTGAAAGCCAACTTTCTGGGAGTATAGACTACCTTGATAGGATCCAACCATACCAGTGGAATAACACCATACCCATATTCACAGGAGCATAGTTAGTCAATATAATTAAAGTAAAATCAATCTACCAACTGAGTTTTGAGTTTTTGAATAAATACCATCTATATTGCATTTTCTGCATTTGAGGTGAGGGGCCTGAAGGTACACACACAGTTATGGAAAGATGAGTAAAAGAGCATGGTAGGCCAAAAAAAAAAAAAAAAAAAAGGTTCTATTAAGAACTGATTGGAGAGTACAGTATATGTTTTAAATCTGATTATGAGACACAGTCATCAGGTTTCTTCCTCTAGAGAACCTTGAAAATCCATAGAGTATATTCATATAAAATTTGGTTGTCGTCCAAAACGACTTGTCAAAACACAATGTCACCCATTACATCCAGGGGTCCTTATAAAATATATCAAATAGCAGTGTTCACTACTTTATCAAATTTCTACAAGTACCACCATTTTTAAACATAGATTGTAAACATGGGCACTAAGTCCACTGCTATCGGTATACGTCTTTAACTATATAAAACAAATTAACCATATAGCCTTTCAGTCAAAGCCATGGGACCTACTCAAGTCTTTCAATCCTAGGACGGAGATTTGGATCACGGACAAGACAAGATGAGTTCATCATCAGCAGGATACTTTTCCAAGTTCACGCTCTCTTTCTTCCTTTCTTTCCCTCTTTCTTATTTGTCTTTCTTTTTGTCTGTCTTTCTTCCGCCGCCTTTCTCGCCCCTATTCTCCTTGTTGATTCCTGAATCACTTGGGATGAATTCACTGGTTAATACTGAGTTAGTTAATAAATTAATACAGATATTTAGGGTGAGCATACTTAAAAGTAATATTTCCAAATAATCTACAGGACAATAAGGGTTGTTTCCCAGAGGCAAGATCAAACAAAGCCCAAATGAACGATAGAAAATAAAATGTCAAGAATAGGGCGAGTTCAAGGCTGTTTCTAGCACAGAAGAGAGTTAAAAATTTCTTCAGAAGTTGATTGCAACTGTTTTTTGATCTACACAACAATATAACCTGACTTTCAGTCAGATAGTCAATTCATAAGAACATTAATAAAAAGAAATATAAGGAAGAAAGCCTTCAAATAGAACTAATAGGCCTCTAGAGCCACATGTTAAATGCATGCCAAACCTATACATGTACACAAATGAATATCGAAAAACCTACAAAGTCACATTTGCAAAACAAACAGACCAAAAGTATGCGTTAATGGGGGAATATCCAGTCCCTAATTTTCCCTTCCACTCCCCTCCTACCTTTTTCTTCTCTTCATCCACGTTCACTTTCTGTTTATTCTTTCCCCTTCTGATTCAGGATGAAATTGGTCCTCCTTGGGACGTCCTTGGTACTTAGCTGATTTGGGGTTGGTGCGTTGGTCACATGATTTATCTGTACTATATGGTTTTAATTCTGCTTATAAATGAGTACATACCATATGTCTGTGTCTGTTTGGGGCCTTTCATTATTGCACTCACAATGATATGTTCTACTTTCTACT